>NC_044369.1:22284573-22466857 GCF_007364275.1 Archocentrus centrarchus | reverse complement strand
TTTAAAGTAGAAATATTATGCTTTTCCATCCATTTATCATTTATTCTGTTAAAATTTGTCATTTATTCAGTGGAGTTGGTGGCTGCTCATATTAAACATGGCAGAGGTTCTTAAACAATGTGTTCAGAGTATGTATGAGTAATCAGCCAAAAGCTCAGGCTTCACATTAATCAAAATGCAAAATGCTTCTTTTTTTTTTACACTATATGTCAGAGAGAGGCTGTTTCAGACAGTGGATGAGCGGGGGATTGCATCAAGGCTGGGTATGAGATATAAAAGATTGTTTATCTAGTAGAGTCCAAGAATAAAAATATGGTGCTAGAAATGATAATAGGTTTGCTTTAATATCTTCCTATGTACATATATTTCCTATTGCTTTCCCTGTGTGTGTGTGTGTGTGGTGTGTGTGTGTGTGGTGTGTGTGTGTGTGTGTGTGTGTGTGTGTGTGTGTGTGTGTGTGTGCGTGCATTGGGGTAAAGAAAACCATATTTTTGTAATGTCATGCATGACTGTTTGCACTAGATTTCCTCTAGTTGTTGTTATCAGTGGGGAAAACATTTACATTACTGAAGTTAGAGCTTAGAAGTCCAGCCGTGCATGTCTGTTTAGGGTACGTTATCTGAATGGCACTCTTCTTACATGCTTCAGCACTCTAGCGCACATAAACAATAGGGCCGGCTTAAATTGCTGTGATCTGAGCCTGAAAGCTGTGAGTGGCAGGAAGCGGTGAGCAACAGCAGACATCTCTGACAGCCCCCCCAGCTCCAGCTCCAGAGATGCTGAGAGAGAAACGCAGCATCAGCAGCAGCAGCAGCAGCAGCAGCAGCATACAGAAACACTGTACCCATTCATCCACAAAGGCTGAAAAGCAGCTTCAAACAACTGTGAAATCATCTCAAGTTCACTGCCTGAAAGGAGAAAGAAAAGAGGGATGAGGAAGAGTAACTGGCCTCAGCTGGAGTTATTGATGTTCAATTGACTTTGGAACATCTGCAGGCCTGTTTGGTCTTGTTAATTATACAGCACTAATTTAACTCACACATTGTTGGTAGAGATAAGAGAGGAGATGCTTGGCGGACCGTGGTGCACTCTGTCCTGGCTTCTGCTGCACCACATGTTCAGCTACTGTATGTCTCTGTGGTAATTATGCAGCCCTTTTTGTGATTAACTGTTTTAAACCCTACCTATTGAGAGAGAAAGAGAGGATGAATATGCTCTACTTGTGGACCTCAAATGACCTCTTCAGCTTTGATCATTCTTTAAGCTTCAAAATGCACAAACTGCACTCGGCTTAAATTAAATATGGAGTTATTACCAAAAAAAAAGAAAAAAAAAAAAGACCAAAATATGTTTTGAAAGCAATATCGAGACTCCTCTACATGTTTCAATTCAATAATTAAACGGATTCTACCTCTGTAACAGGAAACATCTCAACATGATGCATGTGAAAGTGCTCGGACACAAACGCATCACCCAAATCTCAACTACGCAAACAGCCCCGAAACTGTGTGTTGAATTAAATGATGAAATCTGAACCCAAACTAAATCACATCCATCGAGAGAAACATGCCGGGCATTCTGATTGGTTATATAAGAAGAGCATACAGGGACAGCAAGTGAACACACACACACACATGCAGACTGATACACACACTCTTAGACCCCAGAGGCCTGTGTTTGCCTTTCCTGTAATCTGAGCTTCCGTTCTCTGAAGAATGATGTAACTGAATGCCAGCCCTGAACCACGTAGGAGAGCAAGCCCAGTCAGACATACTGAAGTGTGTGTGTGTGTGTGTGTGTGTGTGTGCGTGCGCACGCACATATACATTCTTTACAGTGCATCTCTTTGCCTCACTTGTATCACTATTTACTACATATTGCAAAAAGGTGTCAGACGAAGAAGTTAATATTGCAAACTTCTTCTTTTTTGGGGGACTTCTGCAGATTTTGCTGCAGTAAACATGATCTTTTATTGCATCACGTTGCCCTGCAGATACTTTTACAAGGTCACCAAGATGTGGCAGTAGACCAAGACACACATAAAGCCTGTAACACTAAATCTTTGACTGGTTTGTGGGCCATAAATATAAGCGTTATGAAGCCAAGTACACACTGTCTTCGGCTGTGAGTCGGTCAGAAGGGCATCTAGTCTAAAAATATGAATGAATTTCAAATAATGGTCTCTTCTCTTCTCTTCTCTTCTCTTCTCTTCTCTTCTCTTCTCTTCTCTTCTCTTCTCTTCTCTTCTCTTCTCTTCTCTTCTCTTCTCTTCTCTTCAGTGAATATCCCCTGCTAATTAGTCACTGTGTAGGGATCTAAAACCTCTTCCTGCTTCATCCAACATCACCCCACAGTTTGTTGATGCTGTCTCAGCGCTGTTCATTACACCATTCTTTGCATTTCTCTTCAAAGGGCCTTTCCATTTTTCAAACTGGCATCTATGTAATAGAAACTTGCCCACCGTCCTCTGCAAAGGCCATAAAAGAGATAAAAATATGGGCCCTGGTTTATACTTTAACTGTATAGCATGTTGCAACATAAACATGTTGTGCAAAAGAAAGGGGACTGTTGTGGTGAAACAGGTCATGGGTTTCTTTACTTTGTAACACTACACTTGATGCAAAGGGGGTTGCCACACATCTATGTGTCTCTGTGTGTACATGTGTGGGTTTGTGCTTGTTTTCCTCTCCATGTGACCCATTTGCTGATCGACCACAGTGTTCCCCACTCTGGTGGTGTTTCCATGCCAACGCAGCCAGTGGCAAGACAAAAGATGAGGACTCACTCGGTCCTGATCAAAGGGAGCACTGTTTCAGTCTGTTGCTCGTGCTATCTAGTATGTTCCGAAACTGACTGCATACCTAGAGATGAAAAAAAAAAAGGATATATTACAGAACAGTGGTTTCCACCCTTTTTCATCAGCCTCTCATCTAGAGCTCTGTCAGTTGAGCTACAGTACCGCCACTTTGACACCTCCACTTATGATCCATATACGCTATAACTGAATAATAAACTAGATGTTATTTGGTGCCATTATTTTGAAAGGTTAGCTGTATTTTTTTAGCTGGCATGTCAGTGTTTTCTTTAGTTTAGTCAAGTTAAGCCACATATTAAGTGCTGGAAGCCAGATGTTTCAAATACCTACTGTACAATATTTCAGTGTTTGTTCATTGTATAAACACTGAAATGTTCTACAAAGCATTAAACAAAACATATTCAACTATTTATTCTTACTTTTAGCTGCACTGCAGCTAACCCACATATTTCATTAATGTAAGCTAAGCTAGCTAAGCTGCATCTCAACTATTTACTCCTTTTAACAATGCATTTTTTTTTCAAAATAAATGAAAATTTATATTTCAAAGTCACGGTTTCCTTATCTGAGTTTTAGACACTGACATTTGTAATATATATTATTAACAAATAATAGGCTGGGTCTCTGGTTATTGCAGATTTGTAATCCTCTTCAGCTGGTCATCTTCCTTCATAACACAAATATGTGCAGATATGCCATTTTATTAGGTACACGTGTTCAACTGCTTGTTAATGCGAATGTCTAATCAGCCAGTCACATGGAGGGAACTCAGTGTATTGTAGAAGCTTGTAGAAATGGTCAGGATGACCAGCTGAAGTGCAAAGCAAGCATCAGAATATGGAAGAAACGTGATTTCAGTAAATGTGCCATGGTTGTTGGTGCCAGACGGGCTGGTCTGAATATTTCAGAAACTGCTGATCTGCTGGGATTTGCCTACACAAACTTTTCTAGGGTTTACGGAGAATGATCCAACAAACAGAAAATATCTGTTGAGCAGCACTTCTGTGGGCTAAAATGTTTTGCTTTGAGCTGATATGGAGGTAACAGTAACTCAAATAACTGCTCGTTACAACTGATGTGTGCAGAAGAGCATCTCTGAATGCACAACACATCAAACCTGGAAGTAGATGGGCTACAGCTGCACAGGACCACACTGAGTGCCACTCCTTGACTTTGACTGGAAGGATATTTTCCAGTCTCCAAGTACCCGGGGTAAGCTATTGTAGAATATTCACACACACTCTCTGTGTGTCTACTGAGACGTATTCAAAACTGAATAAATATAAATACATAAATACTTCTGCTGATTAAAAACAAATAGCTAAACAGTGAAATCTGTAAATATAGGGAATGGAGGATGAGCTCTTCTACAATCAGTAGAATTCACCAGAAGTCATGCCGAGTAAAAAATGCAGCACTGAGAAAAGCAGGATGTAAACATCAGCTGCTAATCAAAATGCCAAAGTCAACATCCACGCATGCTAATTTTTCAGCGTGTAATTAAAACTCATTGTTATTCATAGAAGAACATTTTATGGCGACACCTTTTCTTTCCATGTCTGATTCTTTTTTTTTTCTTCTGATGGATGCATACTTGTGCCAGTTACAAAATGAGTGCTTGTTTTCACTGACAGTGTGGCTTGCAGGAAATGAATAGTCTCAGCTACTTTGGTGACACTGCAGTATCATTCTCCCCAGATAAAAGCACTTTCCCAAGTTCCTGCACGTCAGCCAGGCAAACGAGCTCAGCCACCACAGCGATAAGTAAAAGCAAAGGAACGCATTCACACAAAGAGCAGAGCCAGTTTAAAAGCAGAGCTGCATTCGACGACCTCCTGATGGAACAAGTCAAGAAATGCCATAGCATTGGCTTTTAGGGATACCACTGGGGAAGTTTCCCTTACATTCATCAGCAGTGGAAGTGGGGTGAGTGAATGAAGGGAAAAATGGAGGCAAAAGGAATGAAAAAGTGATACTGATGTGATGAATGAGAAGTGTGCGCATGGGAACTGGTCAGGAAAAGAGAAAAAAATTGAAAGATTGCTGCAAAAACAGGCCAAAAGGAGGTAAGGTTGACGAAGGAGGGAAACAAGAGGGAAAATATGATGCGTGTCCAGATCAGACTTTCAAAGAGATGCAGCAGCTGACTAATTTGCCTGTGCTGAGACCTCAACCAACCAAAGCCAATTTGTGCAGCTCAAGGTGACCCTTGGGAGGGAAAATCAGTGTGTATCTGTTTGTGTGTGTGTCTGTGCATGTGCGAGTGTACATGAGAGACCTAGAGAGGCAGAGAAAGAGACAGTGCTCCCTTTTTGGGGGGAGGATCATCAACACTGCTGTGAACAAACAGTGCCAATTTCACCTATCAAACAGTCATAAATGGTCATCCAAGCACACACACACATAAACACACTGACATCATCATCATCATCATCACGGGGGAAGATTAATGATCTCGCTGTTGTCTCTTCTAGATAACTGCCTCATCATCAGCTTAGCATCCCGCCTAGCTGATCAATCATCTTAATGTAAAGAGATAGGCTCTGACTGCGTTGACCGCAGCCGCATTCACGATGCTGATCGCTCATTACAGCTCCTGTGAACTTCTCCCGTGAATGCTGTGATGTGCACAATATATCCATGACAAAGCTGGAGGCTTGGCCCTAAATTACAGTGAATAAATGGGACATGTTTAAAGCATGAAGTTGTTGGTATTTGGCTTGATAGGTTACAATCTAGCACAAAAAAAAAATCTCTGCAATTATACTGGGAACTGGCTTCTTTGTTAGAAACAGTGTCATAAAAACAAAAAATGATCAAAATGAATCTCTTAACAATGTCGCTCTGTTCGAAAAATCTAGGATTTTTTTCTCGCCAGAAGACTTTTAAATAATAAAAATGATGCAGATTTGGAGCCACCAGAATATCAATTCTCTTGATATCTTTGATGAAGTTCTCTCTGCATTTGCAGCGGCGCTCTCTTGATTTGAAGCGATCTGACATGAAAATAATGAGATCGTTCAAATCGCATCTGCATATAGCTGCAGATGCTTGCATCCGTGTTGAATTGCGCCATTCATATTGTTTCTGCGAGCTGATAAGATTGTGAGTTTGAGGGCGTGTAGTGCGGAATGAGGAATTCTCTCCTACATATTGGATTAATGGAGTCAGCGATTCCCTGTGGCATCTCTCTGATAAATGCATATACCGACTCTCCCGACTCTACAAGAAGATAAACAAAAACAGCTCAAAGCAAGCTGTCCCACTAGACACACATATGTACAAGCATACAAGAAAATACGCACACACAAATGCAATGAAATATATGTTTGTATATGCCCACATTAATACTTAAATACACAAATATATGTGAATGCACATGCGTGTTATCTTGATTGAATGTATCTATGCATAAAATATGCTACTAAGCACACATACACACACACACACACACACACATCTTCTTTTGTTTTGTAAGCAGGCTTTTTTTTTTTTTCTTTCTGGATGAATCACCAACCTGCCAGTCTTCCTCGGGGTCTCCATCCGGATGACTCATCCCTCATCAAACGGTGGCCTGTAGGAAAATCAACACTCTCCCATTCACACATCCACGCATCCTGTCATTAATACAAATATGTTCAAACACAGACATGCACGCACATACAAATACACACATACGCACACTCAAAAACATAAACACAAAGAGCGTCCCTTTTCTGTATTCTGTCAGGGATGTCTTTATGCATGTACTACACTGCTGGGGAGGGAAACTCCTGGCAGATAAATGTGACTGTACGTGTATGTTTGAGTGTGTGTGTGTGTGTGTGTGTGTGTGCGCGCTCGAGTGTGTGCGCCTGTGTGCATTCAAAGAATGATCACATGCTCCATGTGATGAGTCATACACACGATGGCTTGCCAGGGAGCGGCTGGCTGACTGGTTGGAAGCTGTTAGGCAGGAAACTCATCAGCTATGCACTGTTGAGCGCAGGACTCCGGTGAGATTCCTACAAGACTCCCCGACTTTCTTGTTAACTGATATTTGATTTGCAGCTGGCTGCAAAAGAGCTGCCTTTACATGTTACGTTCTGTTCTGCTGCGGACTCAACCGCCCCACTTTGCAATGCCATGTGACTTTAACAGCCAGTTTCACACCTCATTAGTTTATTTAATGCAATGGAAGATGAATACAGATGGTTTTGGACAGAGGCAAATGGGAAAATCTCTACATGCCCATCTAGCCCTCCCCTACGTGCCCATCCAGCCCTCCCCTACATGCCCATCCAGCCCTCCCCTACAAGGTCAAATTCAATTTTATTCCATTGTCCTGTTATTTGTTTAATGGCTTTGTATTATTAAAAGTTACAAAGATTCACAGACTGAAAGCTTAATTAATATGATAACAGTCTTAGATTGAATTATATATTTAAATGACAAAGGCAAAAAAACAAAACAAAACAAAAGAAATCAGAAATACTACTTTCTCTAAATTAAAATGACAGGTGCTGAAGCATGATATTTAAGGTATCCTGCTGGAATATTCAACAAACATCAAAAAAATGCCGAATTTTTTGATCTTAATGAACTGTTCCTTGTGTTCCATGTGCACACAAACACACAAACCACCGCCAACAAAAAAAAAAAGATGGTTACACTGCTGCTGACGTGAGTCTAAGGCTGCCAACAAGGGTCTCATTTATAGACATTTTTATATGTCATGTGAGGTGTTGAAGAAACTTAACAGTTTTAGGCAAGACAACCTCCCACTTAACATCTGTAAAACAGATGATCACGAATGACCGGAGTTACCTTCCCACACACACATCTTTGATACTAATGTTGAAAGGATCAGCGGCTTCATGTTCCCGGTCACTTTGCACAAACGCTGTGGTCAGGACACCTCAGCGGGGATACGAGTGAAGTTCGGCACAAAGTTCAGTATTCCTACAAGCTTCAAAAGGTGCGCCATCAAAGAACTTGCTGAACCGCTCTGAACTGCTCTGCACACAACCACAGAGCACTATAAAGCGGCAGAAGCTGCATGCACAGCACATCGCTGTAATGGATTTTTAAGGAGTTAACCTCTGTATTTGGTGAGGTTTCACTTTTGAAAAAAAGTCAAGCCTGATGGAGGCTTTTGGATCACAGTAACCTGGCTTCTTTTTGGAGCTGTTTGTTTTGGCTTTATGATGGGTCTCAAGGACTGCCCAGCTGCTCGTTGATGGTAGAAACACACTGCGTTGCCTTATCTGGAGAGTAGATATAAGAGGGGCCGTGCATGCCGTAACATCCTCTTTCATATCAAGCTGGCGTTTCATAATAAATGCATATCTTAAGCTGCTCATGTGAATTTTTGGAACAATTATTTCTGCATTAGTGCAAAGTTGGTCTCTTCATAATTTCCATATTAATGATTGGCACCAGACTCCCAGCATGTACACTGTTGTCCTTGCTACTGTCTGATGCATGTGGTCCACATGTATCACTAGACTTAAGGACAATTTTTACCGCCGAGCTGTCAGGCTGCTCAGTTCACACATCAGTCCCAGATACTGGCTGTTACTGCAGTGTTTATTGCACTCCTCACATAAAATTACTCAGGACTGCTGCTATTCAAACCCGACTGCTATGTACACTTTTATATATAAATTCCCACTTCATACTACTTCCCACTACCTGCATTTAATATTTGTCTTCTTTTAATCTAAAATCTGCATTTTTATTCGATAAATGCTTTTATTGCTTCCTTGTCCAGCGCTTTTCATTGCGCTGTTAACTCTGTTTGGAACTAATAAATCAGAATCTGAAGATATTTGACCCTATGCCGCTTGCATAAGTCTTTGAGAATCACTACTACTGAAAACACACACTCTATAACTGAGGAGGCGGAGTAATGAGCGAAGAAGCTGCAGTAGAGGGATTGTAATGATTAAAGACTTTCACCATGACACAGAATCCACATCAAATATCTCAGACATGTTTTTATCCTCCATCCATACATCCATATGTGAAATGTATAATGCAGTAAGCCATATGTAGCTAATGCCAGCTTAAATGTAGGAAAGAGAGAAAAAGGGTGACGGGTAAGTGGGGGAATCGAGGGGCGGGGGTGTGTGAGTGTGCGTATATGTGTGTCCATCCAAGTTAGGAAAAGATTGAAGAGATAAGCAGCCAGATCAAGCTGGCAGGAGAGATAAATGGCTACAAGACAAGTGTATGTGTGTCTATGTGTGTGCAAGTAAGCGTGTCAGGCAAGCACATGAGGAGCTGCCAGAAGAGAGACTTTGATGAAACAGCTGAAGGTAATGGCAGGAGAACGATGAGACGGTGGGTCACTCATCACTTTGTTCTACCTTGCACCCCAGGGTATGCATGTGCGTGTGCATGTGAGAAAGATTCTGTGTCTTGCACTGGCCTCGCTATCTTCAACTCAAATGAAAATCACCTGGTGCACCTGAAAAATCTCTGGCAAACACATGCATCTTGCCCCTCTCAAAACCCCTCTGCAGAGTCAGTTCCCATTACAAAATCTGGCATTCCCTTCCACATCAGTCATCTCCTCTCCCTGCCTGGTACTCAGGATGCTGCTCTGGCTTTCCGTAAGGCCCCCTGATTTTGACATCTGGTGGCCTAGATAAGCAGGAAACGCACTGAACACATCAGCTGATCGGTCAGACTAAAGGGCGATTAAAGCCCATAATCTACCTGATATATAATGAGCTGAACCAGCCCAGATCACAAAGGCAGACAGGCGCCCGACATAACCACTCAGAAATCTGTGCTGCTCTGAAATAGACACAGGAGTAAAACCTTAAAAGTCAGTGTTATGTGTTGTTCTCTAACAGGTAAAAATACTGAAAATTATTATTATATTATTATGAGATTTGCAGTAGATGTAGGAGTTTGTAAGTATGTATGTGTTCCTGTGTGTGTGTGTGTGTGTGTGTGTGTGTGTGTGTGTGTGTGTGTGTGTGTGTGTGTGTGTGTGAAAGTGCATTGTTTTTCCCCCACCCCTTTTTTGTTCCAGATGCAAAGATGATGTGCATGAGTCATAGCCTTGCGGTGTAGAATATCAGTGATCTGAGTGTCCCTGATGAAGAGCAAATGTGGAGAGACAGACAGACGAGAACCCCACGGAAACAGTCTGTGACAAAGCTGCTTGGTTTCTATGACAACCTCAGTGCGCTAGTGTCCCCAGGAACATAATGTTTTTTCTCTAATGAGGCAAACTGGATCATTTTGTCCATTTACCTGTGTACCTAGCAGCCTCTCTACCCTCCTCGTGCGTTTTATCACCCGTGCACGCAGAGCAAGGCGAAGGCGGGAGCGTGAGGGAGGAGGCGAGGTTATGACTGCGGCTCGTGTATTTACTTTGTGCAGTGCTGAGAAGGTAAATTGCTTCTTTGTGCTTCGATGTGAGACTCGCTGGACAAATGTGAAAAAGATTGCCTTCTCTAACTTACTGATTTGCACTGCAGTGGCAAAGTCAAGGTGACCTCCACACACTTCTCCTGCCACTGCTCTGCAAACACGCGCACACACATGTATGCACAATATCACGATAGCACTGTATTAACTAATGAAGTGTAACTTTTGACTGTGTCCACAGTCTCCAACTTTATTATCTTGGTGAAAGACATTATTTGCAAAAATAGACAAAGAACAGGCATGAAGACAAATCTCACACGATCGACAAATTATCTAGGGCAGAAAGGCAGTTATCATCTAAGTGTGGGCAGCTAATCTATGAAGCTCAGAAAGTACCAGTGCTGTGCTGTTAACATTCAGGACAGCCTGTACTGAACTGTGCTGTGAGCATACTATACAGATGGCTTCTTAAGGGAGGTCAAGCACCCTCTCTTACTTTCTGTCTCTCACAGAAAGACCTTGCCAACACCTCTCTGCACTTGCTTTGCTAAAAATGGCTTGCCTGCATCATTCACTGTCATGCAGGATAGCTTTATACCTGTTTCATATCTGAAAAAATGGAACCAAATAACCCCCCCCGCACCATCAAATTTCTAAATGCAAACTGTAATTATGTTTAGAATGCATGTTGAGTTTACTTTAGAAAGACTAACCCTAGGTAACATTTTAATTAGACTATATTGATGTTTTCTGTTGCTGTTGTTTGCATAAGTAATGTGCAGTGCAGATTAGCAAGACAATTGCTTCATTTGTATGGGTGAACTTAGCTAATTTAGGGATTCATTCCTCAATAAAAGTAGCAAAAAACCATGCTTTTTCCCTTTGAGGCATAGACAATTAAAGTGTAGCCCACTTCACTTATTCTACAAATAACAATAAAATATCTCAATCTAATCGCATTGGAAAACAGCTCTAAATTGTTTTCAGTGGTTTCGAAAGAGTTCTGTCCACTCTAAGAAATAGGACTAGTGAGATTGGGGTTATTGGGGCTAAGACTACAAATTAACAACAGGTCACTTGCATTGTAAACTAGGGGCTGTGTGGTTGGTTAACGGGAAAATAAAGCATCCTTGCAGCTTGATTCATCCTCCTTTGGAAAAAAAGGCCAGAAATTTCAGGAAATGTGTGGAAAGGATATATATATATGAGCTGGATTCTAACAAGGCTTACATAAACTCTCTAATCCTAAATGTCTGTGTGTCCCTGAATGCAACACAAAATAAATATGGGAACATTTTTACTGGTATGTTTTTTTTTCAAGTTGCTGCTTAATAACGTTTGCACTGTAGTGAAATAATTGAGTTTTAGTGTCCCTTAACTTTGAGTGTATTCTTCAGAAAATGGTCTGCAACAAAGTAAAGAATTAACACTTTGTAGTTAAGAGACAGGCAAAGAACCAGCAGCACAGTCCTTTCTGTGCACAAAGCTGCTGTCCTGCACCAAATTTCGCACATCTAATAGTGAAGGATGATCTCACCATCATGCCCACGATGAATGCTGGATCATTCAATTATAGAGCAACACAATGAATCATTCTCTTCTCCTCTGACAATCTCCTCCACACTCAACTCATCTGACACCGCCAAACCACAGAAGATGGCCCTGTTATCTTCATAATGTGGATAAACAGTGACAGTTGTCCCAGACAGAGGGCCATTTTGATGGCAGAAGATCAAACGAGATCTTATTATGGAAAAAGTGACAAATCAGTGTCTGCAGTGAGGGTTTAAAAAAAAATAAAAGAAGTCCTGCTGAGATGCCTCTGCAGAATTCCTTCCCGGGCTGGAGGGAATGAAATTAGTGAACCGGAGCTTTGGTCCTGTGACCACGCTCAGCTGACAAAAAGAGATACTATCTGCTAACATTTCAGTTTCTGTGGATGTGTGTCTTTCTCTATCTCACTCACACATTCATATACTTGTCCTGTTCCACAGTAAATGTGTCAGTCACGGGTTTCATTGCTGGAACAGCCTGTCAGATCACCCCCACCCCCAGCCCCCACCGCCCCATGCCTCTTTTTCCTTTCTCCTCTCCATTTTTGGACATTTTCAAAAGGATGTTGAGGGATAAAAGGGTTCATACTGAAAGAAAATGGTGGCTCTTAAAGCAAAGCTGTGTTCCTTGGGATTATTGGGATTTTGTGGTGATCCGCAAAGCGCCAAAAGGGAATAGGTCAGCATTCAAAAATCTCACATCAACAGCTTGGGCGTTTCAGTAAACGCTCTAGGTTTTCCCACTTGGTACAAGATAGTGTTTCATTTAATGAAACCATCTTCTCACTGAAGCCTGATTCATGTAGAAATCAACTAAGGGCATGTGGTACATAAAACAAGAGGTTATGAGAAATTAACAAGCTATAAAGGAAATGATTTTGAAATCAGCCTTGCCATATTAGTGTACTATGGGAGGATCCAGTTGGCTGTATGGTTGGGCGTCATTTCACATAGGTATTTTCATGTCTGTGGTCTCCTCTGCTTCTGGGAAGCTACCCAAAGAAAATGGACAAATTTCAATATGGAGAACACAGACCTTTTGGAGGTAACCCTGAAATTAATTTGACACTGTATATTTGACAACCGGTTAGATATTTGAAAAACAATCTGCCTCGAGCAGTTGTGTCAACAAGCTGAAACTGAGCAGCAGGGTGCAGCGTTTCTCGAAAAGTATTTGTGGTTTATTTTCTCAGAGAGTCTCTCCTCTTTCCCCGTTAAAGCATCCGTCTGAAACAACAATCCCTTTCAAAGCTCCCGTCCCTGCAAGTACCGTAGCAGTCTCGGCTCAAGGACAGACACATCAGCAGGTAGTCCGGCACGCAAGGAGGCACTTGTATGTGCAAAGTGGTCATAAGGAGTATTTGGAAAGCTGCAAAAAGAAATTCCACCTGTTTAGAATAGCCACCATGTGTTCCTCTGGTGTGCAAAATTCATTGAGAAAAAGTGCTGGTTTATGAAATCCAGATGAGTCCAGATGAGGTTCAGTATTTATTGCTAATTCTCATTCTTACACACATGGAGATTTTAAATGTTAACAGCAAATAATAAAGTTAAATATGATATGGATGACATGGATGCACAAACTTTATTACAGGGAAAGACATAAAAGATACTTTGGGCACTTTTTGATCACTACCAGCACTATGGACCATTGCTATTCTACTGACTCACAAGCAACATGCCAGGAAACCGAATGTATATGATCATAAGGGTATAACACATACCTCACAGGTTCTCAGTGGCCAGCTTCAGTACATGGAACCCATGAAACACAAGTCAGCAGACCACCAGTCAGTGTCAACAGTGCATTGACTCAGCGTGCTGGTGTTTTAGGCCTAGCTGATGCTAATTGGCAAGTAAAAGCAAGATGAGGATGGACACAAATATTACACTTTGGGGGGGAAAAAATGCTATGGCTAGATGAATCAAAGTTTTACATATTTGCATCATCTACACATTGTGATGTGGAATAAATGAAAGGATGCTGGAGGAGTGCAAAACACCATCTCTTTCCCAAGGTCTCAAATACCGCAGTTTTATCAAAGCTGTCGGTGTCCCGGAGAACTCAAAGTGTCCTTTGGAGTTGGTGCACTGAGTCATTTTTCAGTGCGCAGGATTAAAGTTTTGAAAAGGGAAATATTTTAAACAAAACCACAATCTTTATCTACAACGTAACCAAGCAGGTTTTGCTGCCCTACCCAAACCCTGCAGCACCTAAATAAAAAAGGAAGAAGAGAGTGAAAACAAAGAAAAGCCATGTACAAGAAAACAAAGCTCCCAAATCGCCAATCATAGTCTGTTGACTGAAACACGATCACCCTCACGGCTTCTCAACGAAGCCAAAGATCTGCAAGGCTGTGATTGTTATGCACAAAGTGCAAAATTATTTTATTCATTTTAAGTTTTCCAGTATCTTATGACTAGATGTCATGTCATTTGCAATTCACTGGACGAACACAAGTAACTTTTATAAAAATGTGGAATTCTCCAGGTAACCCCAAATTTTTAAACGGTAACATGTGTACCTACCTCGCTATTACCTGAAAACTGTTGGTGGGTGGATTTAGCATTTAATTTCAAGTCATATTTTATTGCAAAAAAAACTGTTTGACTGAGTTTTTTACAAAATATGTATCAAACTGTTCTTAAACATGAAGTAACCCCCCCCCCCCCAAAAAAAAAAACAAAAAAACAAAAACCCAAAACACTTTAACAATGATGAAACAAGATTTATGGACACAATCTCTTTCTGGTAGAAAACTTTAGCTGAACATTCGTGGAAATATGACTGAGGTGCACACACGAGAGACTTGGGATCAGGTTAATTGGGCAAGACTGTTTTCCTCCATTAACTGGCGGATACGATGACTGTTTGAACTGCCGTTCTTTCAGTCAGCCAAGGCCCTTGTTATTTCGCAAGTGCTGGACCTTTGCCATGTTGCACAACTCAGAGAATAGGTGAACCCAGAGGAAAGGGGTTAACCTGGCTGGGGCAAAAGCAGTCCACTGATCATGACTTCATGTTGGGAAGTTGAGGATTGCTCATTATTTTACTGTCAATGAATCAACACATTTAAAATGGATAAGGTCTTCAGTGATGAATGCTTCAGTCCAGAGAACTAGGGGACTACGACATTGCTTCCTTCCTGAATGTTACATGCCGGATAGCCTGTTGACCCCTGATGAGATGGGCTGTGTGTGTTGCAAGGCACACAGAACCGCCTATGCTTATCCCAACATGTGTTTCCTGTATGGGAATGCTTAGAGTAATGCAGTATGCTTACAGTAAGTGTGTGTGTGTGTGCAAGCAAGACAAAAAAGAAGGAAGAGGCAGAGAGAGGGAGAGAGAGAGCAAAAGCATATCCAAGGGGATCAAACCGAAACCACAGGATATTTCTGACCTTGAGGGCGAGTGGGTAAAGCAGGGAGGGGGGGAGGAAAGAGAGGAGGAAAAGAAAAAAAGAGAGGAAAGCTGAAGGGAAGGAACAAAGAGATGGAGGGAGCGAAAGCGGGTCTTTGCAGGGCAGCTGGAAAACCTCCAGAATCCTCTGCTCAAACCAACCATAAAATTCCAACTGAAGCCTCAAAACCAGTATGAGGACTGACGAGGGTTCCTTCTGCCCACAGTGTGTGTGTACGCATTTGTGTGTGTGTGTCTGTGGCACGCACACATTTAATGTGTGTGTGCCATATGTGATTAAAGGGTCCGAGCAGAGGAGGCCAGGAGGCAGACGAGTGATGCAATCCACGGAAGCAAAGTAGAAGACTCCAGGGCGGCAGGAAGGAAGGGAGGGAAGAGAGGAAGGAGGAATTGTTGCTTCTGGGGATCCAGCTCTCCAGGAATGTGCTGACGGTCGTGGCCCACACAGTCGGAGAGAGTGCTGCATTCTGGAAAAATTCTGTGGAGGTGATACCACCTGTTTTTAGGGCGCTGCAGATTGCAAGCGCATAATAAAATCACACGTTTTAAAAGGGATAGACTGTGTGAGTCATTATTGTTAATTTTCAACGACACAACAATGCTTGTTTTTTTTATCTGTACAAACTGGTCTCTCACACTGCAAGCTGGAGGCCTGATTCCACCCTCACACAGCAGCGGAGATCTATTTCGGTACAAGCTACAAAATGTCCACAAGCACCCACACAGGCTCTGTGGGTAAGGTGATTGGTAAGCCTGGGCAAATAGTCTATTTATGAACACCGTAAGAGTGGGCAGTTGTCCTTGAGCTGCTTTGTCTGCCGTCTGAAGTGCTAAGTGCTGTATACAGTTACAATAGATAGAACATTCACAAGGACAAGTAAGGTGGAGAGTGGGTGAGGAAGGGAGGGTGAGAGGGAGCACTGGGAATAGAGATGGTGAGTCAGAGGCCATTTGGAAAGTAATTTCATCTCTGAATGCTGTATATCTTTTCATCAATGAAAGGAAAGTATTTTCCAAACCGGGCAGGCACAAGAAGAAAAACATCTCTGTTTGGCGAAATGGAGCCTATTTAAGTGGGAGAGGACAGGCACAATTCCTTTTGCACTGTATTTCATAAAGTTAACGTTGTTTGTTACAGTACGCTGCACTGGGAACATGACTACAACAGCCTACAGCTACGGCTGCTGCTTACTGAGGCCTTACACTGGCATGGTAATGAGGCCCTAATGATAAATTACAGCATCTCAACTTGGAGACTTCCGTTAGTACGTTTTCATGTTGTACACTATGTATATTGCATACTTTTGTAGTTTGTAACTTTCGATTGGGGTAGTTTGGTCACAACTTGTCAAGCAACTGACCACAAATACTAAATAACTTTACTGTACATACCTTAATGCACAGAACACATGTAACGCTGAATCTATGTTGATCCTACAATGTAGCCAACGTAAGCGGCTCATGCTGCTGCCAGCATACCTGTGCAGTGCATCGATGGTGGCGTAGTTGCTGTAGTCCTGCTACGGTGTAGATTACAGCATAAGGTTTCATAAGTGTTTGCGTTTATGACAAACCAATGGTGCAGATTTATCACAGAAGTATCAATCCCCTGTATAAGTGAAAAGAGGTATAATAGCTGTGGTTAGCTAGCTAGCATCATTGTCACTGTCACTGGCACTGACATCACATCCTCCTCCTACTGGCTGAAATCTACTACTAAATCTACTTAACTCTGTCTGGGGTGTATGGGGCATTAAGGGTGGATTTGTCATCGAGGCACAATGAATATGTCCACCAAATATTATTAAAAGCCATCAAACAGCAGACAAGCAGTAGACCAAAAAGACAATGCCATGCCTGGAGTTACATTGCTAGTATATCTGGTGCGAGATAAAGCCCTTCTATACAAACTTTAACTGCACAGCATGCTTGACCAAAAAAAGAAAAAGAAGTTAAAAAAAAAAAAAAATCACATTTCCACATTATGGCATGGAGAGTCTGCATTTTTTTGTGAATCATTGGTCTTATATTGATCCTGATGTTCCATTGTGGTTTTAGAGGTTCCAGTGATATTCTGGACTAGCTAAATGTGGGCTGGCATCCAGCCAGTCACAAAAAGGAAAAGAGAAGAGGGGAAAAAGGAGAAGGGTGTCGGGTTGAAGTGTTAGACGAAAGTACCGTAGACAGGCCTGGACTGCTGTGTGTATCCTGGCAAAGCAGCCTTGGCCTTGACAGGACTGCGCAAACATGTACAGTATTTGACTCCCAACCAAATTCTTCCTTACATAAATATGGGTGGAAATTCATGCTCATTTATTAAAACAAATGAAACAGCGCCGCAAATTTGCATAAAATCAATAGAGTGCACAACGTAGGAACAAACCGTTGACAAAAAATAAAATGTATTGGTAACTTAATTAAAGAAATATGTTTTTAGTTTGCAGAGTTCACTGACTGGAGGGGAAGGGAAAGACACCACAGAATACTGTGTTGGACCGGTTTGTGTTGGTCTGGCATCAGCTCTGTGGCGTGATATGGGCAAACACAAAGAGAATTCTGCGGTTATTCTTGGACCACCACTGTCCGCACTTCCATGTAATGTTCGAGTGTTTACCATCACTGGTTCAGTTCATATGCTGGGATTATGAGTCAACCCTGTTAAGAGATCTGCAGAGAGGTCCTGCGAGGACACAAACTTACTTACCCTCACAACATCCAAATTAAAGTGTTTGTACAATCCAGCACACAAACCTAGCCCAAACACAACCCTCACAATCCAACTCCTGGATTCTACTGTTTTTTTTGTTTTGTTTTGTTTTGTTTTTTACAGTGTGTATGTGTGCACTCTGTAGCCTCAAATTAAATCTCCCTTGGCTCTGACTTTTGCTTTTTCACTCACACAGTGCACATTTTGTCGTGTTGTTTGCGCGCTGTGGAATGTCAGCACTGATATTTTCGGTCATGTGGAGGAGTCCACCATAGCAGAACAAACACAACCCAAAGTCGGCGGAGTGTTTTGTTTGCTGAGCCCATCACCTTTCAGCAGGATTTTGCACGTCACCTTCTCCACTGACAACCTAATGTGGGAATTTAATTTGATCCTGGTAGGTACAGCCAAACAGCTGGCTATTAGGCATGCCATGGTGTAGCAACATCTGACACCTTGACTGAATAACACAAAATGTTCTGGAGCGAAAAGTCAACCAATATCAGAGCTGAAAGTAGATCAGATTGTCTTGTTTCTGCAATGACTGTTTGACCTTTTGTTATTTCAGTGATGCGGCATGTGTTCATCCTCTTGATTACACGTTAACCACTGATGACATGTAGAAACAGTCTGTCTGTTTTTCTTCCCCATCTTCAGTCTGACAAAGCCTCCTGTGACATCATAAACCACAAATGCTGAAGTGGCCTTAGTATTTACCCTTCACTAAACCACAAACTAAAGAGTCTCCTTAACTCTTTATATTCTGTGCTGCACAAGAACAATGATAGTGTGACAGAGTTACACAATAACCACTGTGATTGCTTAAGCTATTCTTTTATCATTTTAGTAAAGCAGTCTCTATAAACAGAAGACATTTAAATAGGTCTTCCAGACTGACTGAACCTTCATTTAGATAAGCCTTAAGCAAAGAATGTGCTTGCAAACCCAAAGTGTAAAATTTTGTCCCCTTAATCTGCATATGTGTTTTCTCATTATTTCTGCACATTCAGGTTTCCATTTTTTCCCCATAGTAATACTTTACACCATATTAATATCTATGCAAATACTTAATTCCCATGAGCCTGCACTTACAGATTATGACAGCTGCAGATGTTTTTCTGTATTATAAGGACCTGTTGTAAAAAAAAAAAATGCCAATCTATAGGGCATGGTATATATGGTAGAAAAGTAATACAATAAAAGCCAGGTGAACACAGTGTTCCAGGTCTGCACAGCGTTGGTCCAGAGAGCAGCATGAGTCACCGGAACAGAGCAGATTGCTAGCTTGCAGAATTCATTAAGACAAATGTAATGGATTTCCTCTGGAAGAGAAAAAAAAAAATCCTTGGCAGCTGCAGAACAGCACCCCAGTGAATCCTCAAGTAGGTTTCCATACACCTTTGGAATGGCAGCATTTTGCAACCCTGCAGATAATAAATGTTGCTCTGAATGTAACCGAATCAACTTAAATCCTTCAGCATGTTGGCCTGTTTTACCTTGGTCCTGCCTGGTATTCACTGTAGTATGCACTGTAGCACTGTAGTATGATACTATATACAGTCTATACAGTGTTTTAGCTTGTTTAATATCCACATAGCTACAGTGTTAATTATACCCATGAAAACGATATTTAGCCCCAAAAGACTGCATGGGCTGCACATGATGTATAAACACAAAGTGCTTTTTAATCTAGCGTATCGTTGTCCCACTGTGCAATACCGCCACCACGTGGATACTAAGAATAATGTTTTTATTACACATTCTCTATTATTTGGTATTAAGAGTTACGGTAACAGTTATTTTGCTTTAAGCAGTTTATTTCACACAAAATGAAAGCAGTTACAGTAATATAAAGAATGCAGCATACTATTGCTTAAGCAATAATAGCAGTGAAATGGACAGTGTTTTTGGCGCTACGACAAAGGCAAACAAACATAAACTGGTATTTAGATAAAATTAGCACAACAAGAAGACCTTAAAAGTCTCACAGGTGAAAAAATGTTAGAAGACAGTCTAGCTTTAGATAAGGTTGTGCGCATACAGTCAATAACCGGAGAAAAATGACCCAGAAACAGCAGTCAGACTAGGCAAATCGCGTTTATAAACGCGACTGTAAAAGAAGGACTGATCCCAAATCAGTCCAATCGGCACCGGATGTAGCAAAATCTTCGTGAGCGACTTATGCAGGAAGTACTCTCCGTCGGCCAGAGCATTTGTGAAGGGCTGCCATTTTACCGAGCTTACGGTAAGAAAACTTGCTTCGTTTGGCTGTGTACATAACTTGCTGCTACACGGACACCAGTAACTGGGTGCAGCATATTGATCTACGAACTTGTGTTATCAAAGAAAAACACATTAGTTACGTGCCAAGCGCTATTTCTTTTTTTAAAGCTAACCTAGCTTACTTAACATTGTGGATATGATGCTACTGTTAGCATTTGATGTCCGTGAATGTTATCGAGACATAACCACAAGCATATTATTATATTTAAATCTAGCAGTTTAGATAATAAATTGTAAGCTTTCTTACAGTGAGGTCATTTTAAGCAACTCACCAAGCCTTTACTTCCCTCCAGTTAGATATTTGCTGTCATTTCCCCATTTTTGGGCTCAGCTCATTTCCTAATAATAGACTAACTAGTCTAAATGTCACTTCACTTAAGCTGCTGTAAAGGAACAGCCAGTTCAATTCCTCTTTGTTTTTCTCAGGTGCCCGAATTAATTATGGGGACCAAAGTGGTCCAGCTCACGTCAAGTTTGCATCATGAGCACATTCTGGCTTCTCTGCATGACCTGAGGCTGCAAGGTCAACTGAGTGACGTCACAGTGCGGGTCGACTATCAGGGAGATGTGCAGGAGTTTCCGGCCCACCAGGTGATGCTCGTTGCATCCAGTGGCTACTTCAAGAAGATTCTTCTGTGTCCTGATGCATCCCGAGATAAATTGTCGCTCTCAAATATGCACTCTGATGATTTCTCAAAGTTCTTGGAGTTTGCGTACACTGGTAAAGTTGAAGTTGCCAGAGACAGGATAGGTGATGTTCAAGCAGTGGCTGAGTTTTTGGATTGTGAGGATCTATTGGAGGTTTGCGGTGATGCCATAAGTGCAGGAATTATGCAAAAGCCCAAAAGGAAACGCTCACAATTTGTAGCTGCAGATGATGTGCATGGTGCTGATAAAGACGAAACGGCCAAAGGGAAGAAGCAACGTGGAAACTTACTTCTTAAGCGGCAACTCTCACCGCAGACGCCGGCGACAGAAGTCATTTCAAAAAGAGTCGATGAAAATAATACAGCAAAGGATGAAAAAAGGCGAGGAAGAAAGCCAAAACTGTCTCCACGTAAGGTGCCTCAAATGCATTTGTGTACTAAAATAGAGCCTTTAAACAGCAAAAACAAAGTTCCTGATGAAGGTACAGAGGAACATGAGAACAGGACTAAAGCCGAGGCTCAGCCAGAGACTGAGAAAGACAAAGGAGATGCAGCTTCACATCACTCTGATGAAGATGACTGGGGATGTGAGGATGACGCGCAGAGTAAGGAGTCTGAGGATCCTTTATTTTTACCGCCTGGAGAGGAGGAAGAGGAGGGACAGTCCAAGCAGACATTAAAACAACCATCAAAGGCCCAGTTCCACTGCAACAAGTGCCAGCGGACTTTCCACTATGAGAAAAGCTACTTAAAGCACATCAGGTAACATAATAATGCGGCTCCAGCACTACTATAGCTGGAATTGTGTACTGCAACATACAGTATGTATCATAACCATAAATGCATTTCATCACAGTACCTTTTAAAGCACATTGTCATCCTGTAATACTGTTACTCGTTGATGCTCTCCCGGTCAGTACGTACCACGGCGTGAAAGCAGATGTCGTTTATCGCTGTGAGACCTGCTCGCAGACCTTTGCAAACCGCAGCAACCTAAAGATCCACGAAAAGCACGTCCACAGCAGCGAGAGGCTTTTTGTCTGTGACTCCTGCACAAAGACCTTTAAGCGAAAGAAGGACGTCGTCCGCCACCAAAGACAGGTGAGGACCGATAGAATTCTGCTCGCTCTCTATTGCTAACAGTCATGTTAATGTTATTTCAGTGTTATTAAAAGAAATAGATGTGATGTATTAAATGTGTAATAATCCTATTTCTGTGACAGTCATATTTTTATGTCGTGTTTCTCTCTCTGCTGCGTCTCAGGTGCATGAACGCAATCTACGACATATCTGTCCTGAATGCGGGAAAGCACTTAGCTCCAAAACTGCCCTGGTGTTGCACGAGAGGACACACACGGGCACAAAGCCCTACGAATGCACCGACTGCGGGGCCAGATTTACCCAGAACTCCGCCCTCAAGATGCACCGCAGGTACGGAGCTCACGGGTGGTTAACTACCGCCTGGGGTGGGGGATTGTAGACCTGTAAAAGCAAGAATTTGAGCCAAAGTTTTAAATCTTGGGGCATGAGTATGGATGTCATTTGCGTTATTCTCACCCTTTATGTGGAGTGCTTTGATATTAGCATCCTGCCACTTTGTCACAAAAATGCATCACTTTCAGTGTACCTGGAGAACAGCATCAGAAATCAGAGAATTGCTCAGGCCAGTCATGTTGTAAATATGGACAGCTGAAGCTAGAAACAGCTGGAATCAGGCATATTATTTCTCTGCAGTGTCGACCTGAAGGTGCTGATGCTGCCATTCATTGGAGATTAGGCATGAGAACCTCCCATGTGTAAAGAATAACTGCATAGTTTTTATAATGTCAGTACTGTGTGTTTGGTGCATACAACAAGTTTATGTGGTGTATATGTAAGTGAATCAAACTGATGAGGTTTAAACCTGTGTATTTACACATGTGTAGGACTCACACAGGAGAGAAGCCATTTGCATGTGAGAAGTGTGATGCCCGGTTCACTCAGAAGCACATGCTGGCCTATCATCAGCGATCACACACAGGTAAAACCAATCATTTAACATCAGTAACTAGTCAGGATTTCAGCATCGTCATTTTAGGTTGAGATGCTATGGGCAGGAGGATGTTTAATTTATTTATTCAATTTTCATGCAGTGGTAATTTTTGGCATGACAGGTATAGTAGGAAGAAAATATCCAAACGATACTTTAACAGCTATGTGAAAAAGAAAGTGTTTACAAGACTCTATGCAGCCTTGTGAAAAACTAAGTACACCCCACGATTAATTAGCTTGTAAACCACCTTTAGCAGTAGTAACGTGAAATAGTGATGGGAATTCCGGCTCTTTTCAGAGAGCCGGCTCTTTAGGCTCAGCTCCCAAAGAAGAGCCGGCTCTTTCGGCTCCCAAATGGCTCCTTAGATTTTAATTTTTTTTAAAAAGTGTCAAATGAATTACTAATGTAAAAGCATACATTAGGCCTATATCAAACATTTCTTTATATACTCAACATATAGTAGAGTGCTCCAAATACAAATTATAAAACAAAAGATTGAAAATGAGAAAAAACAAGGGCCTTTGAGGAGTTGATCCTGTTTCTCCTGCCTGATGACCTGCCCTGTTTTGTTCTTCTAATTACATTGAGGGATGAACAATTCGTATACAGTATACCTATGTAGGTTGTTTGTGCAGCCTGCTCAATATTACATTTTAAATTTGCAGTCTACACTCTATCAGAATAATCCTTTAACGCCAGGCGATTGCTGCTGAATCGCGGGTTTCCTGACCTTACGAGCCGCGAACAGCTGATTAAGACGTAGCCTCTCACCGCTGGCTTTTCACCTTAACTCTGCGACATTCGTGCTATCGAAAAAATTCAAACGGTTCCTGAAAGCACAGAAATTACACTTCAGTCATGTAGTGGTATTATGGTATTTGTGACCGGAAGTCCGCAAATGACTACATGACTATATATTGTTGTGGATTAATTTTGACCCACTCTTGTTTACAACAGTGCTTCAGTTCATTGAGGTTTGTGGGCATTTGTTTATGCGCAGCTCTCTTAAGTTCCCACCACAGCATTTCAATTAGGTTGAGGTCTCGACTTTGGCTCATCGCAGCACCTTGATTTTTTTTATTTTTAGCCATTCTGTTGGAGATTTGCTGCTGTGCTTGGGATCATTGTCCTGCTTCAAGACTCAGTTTTAGCAGTCAGACAGATGGCCTCACATTTGACTCTGAAATACTTTGGTATTCAGAGGAAATCATAGTCGACCCAGTGACTGCAAGGTGCTCAGGTCCTGTGGCTGCAAAACAAGCTTCAAATCATCACCCCTCCAACACTGTGCTAGATATTTGGTATGAGGAGTTTGTGCTAATACGCTGTGTTTAGTTTTTGCCAAATGTGCCACTGTGCGTTATGGCTGTTTACACTTTGGTCTGATCTGTCCAAAGAACATTTGTTTCAAAAATCTTGTGGTTTGGTCAGATGAAACTTTGCAAACCTAAGCTGTGCTGCCATGTTTTTTTTTTCTTTTTTGAAAGAAGAGACTTTCTCCTTGCAAGCCCTCATGAACTTTAACATTTAACATACCGAGGCCTTTAGAATCTGAGATGTATGTATGTATGTTGGGTTTTTTTTGCAGTTTCTCTGAGCGTTGCATACTGTGATTTTGAGATGAATTTGCTGGGACGTCCACTCCTGGGAAGATTGTGGCATTGTGTGAATGCTTCAGACCAGCAAACTGCCAAAACTGCTTTTATAGAGGTGCTCTCACTTGCTGGTGATCAGTGAATCAAGTGCATTTGATTATCAGCACCTGTCTGCTACTTACCCTGTTAATTCCACTGGAAGAAATAAGGGTGCACTTTATTTTTCACAGTGCTGCATAGAGCCATGAGAAGTGTTTATATAAATGAGTGTGTACTTCTTAAGATAATGCATCAGGTGCTTTTTTTTTTTTTAAATATCCATTTTGGTAAAATGTATATCAGAAAAAATATAAAAAACAAAAAATATAAAGTAGTAGTGTTTTTTCATCTTGAGGCCCTTTTAAATCTATCGCTAACAGTGTTTCTTAAAGTAAGTCCTGAAGCATGCACACAATAAAAACAAGGCTATCTGCACATAACAGACCAAAACTGCTTTTTTTTTTTCTCATATTAGGAGAGAAGCCATTCATGTGTGAAGCCTGTGGGAAAAGCTTTGCATCTAAAGAATACCTGAGACACCACTCAAACATCCACACAGGCTTCAGGCCATTTAAGTGTGGGCAGTGTGGTAGAGGCTTCGCTCAGAGGAACTCTCTGCACCAGCATTTAAAAATACATACAGGTGAATGTAGATTTTGTTCATGTTTCATTGGATTTAAAGAAAATTATGCTTACTTCTCTAACTCGCTATCCTTTTTCTTTTTGCTTTCTGGTGATTGTTAGGTGAGCGTCCGTACAGCTGTAAAAACTGTGACAAACAGTTCACTCAGCTCAACGCACTTCAAAGGCACCAGCGTATTCACACTGGAGAAAAGCCCTACATGTGTGGCCTCTGTAAACGCACATTTACAGACAAGTCCACCCTCCGCAGGCACACGGTGGTGAGCATACTTCCCTTACTGTAGTGTCTTAGAAAAGGTAGTTTCACCTGCATGTGTATTGAGTTTACTTGCACTGTGGCAGAAGCTGAAATTTCTGTTTAGGGAAAAAAAGACATACAAGTCGGTGGTATTTGGCCTTTTTTTTGTACAGTGACTGTGCATCTTTAAAAAAAAAAGACTGCATTGACTGCTGCAGAAATTACATTGAGTTCTTTGACCTTCAGATTCATGACTCAGATGCTCCGTGGAAGACCTACCTGGTGGTGCTGGAGGGAAATGTGGAGGAAAAGAAACCCAGATTTCCCACTAAGCCAAAGACCGAAAAAGCAGCATCAGGAGAGAAAAAGAGCACAGCTAGAAAAAGTACTAGTGCTGCTGCTGCTGCTGCCGCTGATGATGATGATGATAAAGTCCACACAGACTCCCTTGTGGTTCCGTCCGAGCCAGTCACTATCCCTTCTGAGTGGACCAGTCATGGAGCCATTGCTCTGGTTAGCCACGGCACTATTGGCGGGATCACAGTCATCCACACTGAGGTTTCACCAGGGACTCAGATCCAACCCATTGTAACCACTGATGGCACAGGGGCCAGTGTCATTTCAGCCGTCCCTTTTCCCTTCTCTTTACCAGTGTCCGTGGCTCACACTGTCCCTTTATCCTCTGAAGTTCCCTCTACTTCTCTGTCTGTTCCCACTCTCTCAGTTCCTGTTTCTGATGGGTTTTTAGCATCAGTCACAGAGATCCCAACTGTTTCGACATCGTCTGTGCTGGAAGCTGCAGCTTCGCAAACTATTTTGGCTCCAGTTTCAGACTCTAAAGCCTCTTCTGAGACAGAATCTCTGCCTCCAAACATTCAGACTGTGGTTGTTGGTGAGAAGAATCGTGGAAAAAGAGTGAACAGACACTCTCCAAAGTGATGGGCGGCAAAGGACAGCAGATGATCCTGTAACTGAACCTAAGACCTCAGATCGAGGTGCATGTAAATAGCTAATTCTATTGGGTTTAGGGAATCTGACAACCCCCCACCCCAAAAAAAAAAAAAAAAGAAATTCATGTTATTGTGTGTATAGAAGTGTACCAGTTTGTGTTTCACTTTTTGTCAGTCATTTTAATATCAGGGTTCATTTAAAATCAAATTACAGATGTAAAGCTAAGGTGAAATTAATATATAGTGTGAAATCTTAAGTACATAATAAGACTGTATTCAACCATGTTAAATATCTGGTTTAGTGCATTATGTATGTTTTGGTATTATTAACAAACACGCTTCACATCCAAATTATTACTGAGATGTTCTGGACATTTTCAGAAATCCTTTGCAGCTGTGGAACAGCAACATAGTTTTGATCATTTATTTTAATCTGAATGAAATTGCTTAAAACCTTCAAAATCCTGGCACTTTTCTGTGTGAAACTACTTCTGTGAGCAACAGCAGTTGTGATAAGGAACTTAGAGCTGAGACGATTTAAATAAAATCATAAAAAATGATTTAACAGGAGGCCTTCAGAATTTCTAATAGAAAGAAAAAATGCTATCCTTTATAAATGAAGCTATATAAAAAAAAAAAAAACACCCTCTGATTCATAAAAATGCAGCTATCCTATTCTATGACTTGGTTATGATGGCAGAAGAGGCCAAAGTTTCATAAAGGCAACACAGGATGGGCTATAATGCCTTTATTAATTTCCATTTGCACAAGCATACTGATCAAATCCCCACCCATTTTTATCCCACCTGGGAGAAGCTGGGTACACAGGGCGACTGAACCTTTAGTAAAAACTTTGGTCTGGCTAACACTAGTGAAAGTACACAACACTGAACTATACACAATGACATGCTTAGCGACTGGCCATTGGGAAGGTTACAGTGCAGCAGTAAACCTTCAATGAGAAGTTTACAGCACGTTATGAGCGACTAATGATGCTCATCAGCACAGGATTGCAGCCCTGGGAGGAAGGTGATCTGTGTGAGTGCTTTTCATTCAAAAGTACAAACTATGAATCGCAGCTTCAAACATTCAGACAAGTATCAAGTCGACAAATCCTAAAGTAAATCATAAATAAACAGAAGTAATAAAATTACCTATCCAGTAAATGTATAACAGTCTACACTTGGTGCATATCATTACTCTTTTTCAAGAAGAGTCGCTCCCTGTGGTGATGAAATGGAAACTAAATCCATGTTTGTGGTTGTACTAAATTATTTAAGATCCTTCTGTTTCCACCCAAAAACACAAGTTAAGATAATGGTACATTCTTGAAAGTCATAAAGCATGAGAAACATTACATAATCTGTTTAAATGTATAATAAACTAGATTTAAAAAACAAGCTGCATCTGACTAGGAAACAATAGCTGTACAAAACATGCAGTATTTCTTGTCACTACTAACTTCAGGTTCAAAATGGTATACACTGCTCTGAACCCCCCCCCCCGGGACAGATTTCAGCAGAAAAAAGATATGCAGCAATCCTCTAGACAGAGGTGAGGGCGAGAGGATTTACATTCTGACCAGATTCAGACACGCTGAAACAAAGACGGTGCTCTGGGAGAATAGCAAGTGTGCGGTGGAATATTCAAAAATCATCAGCAGACACTCCTCTCCGGATGCTATACACAGTGGGGGGAGTGTAAGGGTGTGTACTGCTTTGTGTGTTTGAAAGCATGCGTGATGGATTTAGTCCCTCCATGCTGCAATTCTACCCCGAGGTTTCTTTCATTTCAGATCCCCTTCATCCCCCTGGATGGTCTTTTTGATGCGCAGCAGGAGGGTTGTGTGCCACTGGTCCAGACGTGAGATGGAGTCAAACTCCTTTACCTGCAGCAGGCAGACAAGGGCACACACACTTCTAAGCTGCTTCAAATTAGGCATACAAATAGAATGACCTGTCTCGCTTTAATATAGCCAACATTACTGGACCAGCACTTTCTACCACCAGTACTGCATTTTCAGGAATAAGATCATTTAATCTGTCCTGCATCTGACAGACTGTACTATAAAGAAGACTGTGGTGCCCACACATTAGTTTGTGGTCTCCTGTTTTAAAGCTTCGAGTGAGCATATATGTGCAAAAGAGAGCAGTGCCAAGTTACCAGTTAACGCTAACAAGCTTAGAGTTAACTGGTTAGCAGGCCATATCTATAGACTTCACGGATGCACCACACAAATACAGCTACATGCTAATTAGTGGTTAATAACACAAACTAGTAAAAGATCACTTACCCAAACTGGAAAAAAGACTACTCTGACAGTGTGTCTAACAGTGCACTAAAAATGCTCCAACACCACAAGCATGGCTGAGAAGTCTTAAATTAGCTGAGCTGAAGCCTGATAGCTTACGGGCCAAGTCCGCACACGGCCCTTATAATGCAACATTTAAGCTTTAATACAATTTAAAGACGGAGTTATGAAAAAAAGATGCCTCTATACGGTTTTCAGAAAGGGTAAAATTAGCTAGGGACCAAAACAATTTTTGTACCAGGCTGTAATTATGGTTATTTCTGCTGCAAAGTCGTGCATTTTAATATGGGAGTCCATGGGGACTGACTCATTTTTGGAGCCAACCTCAAGTGGCTATTTCAGGATTGGCATAAATTTTCAGCCCCAAAGGTTTACACTTGGTTTATTCAAACTTCTGGCAGAATGACTCTTTTCCCTCTGTCACTGAGTTAATTTTTTAAATGTCTTTTAGGAGTTTAGCTGTTACGATTACAGCGCTGAACTATATCAGCTTGCAAAACATTCACATACAAAGTCCAGGGAGAATTACCGAGCTCCAGCCTTCAGCTTCCTTGAATAAAAAGTGAGCCGACAAGCAGTCACAGGCAGACTCCTGCACTCTCCAAAAGCCTTATTTAAAAAAAAAAAACTTGAGTTTTCAGTGTATACAAGACTTACTGCCTCTGTGAAAGCCTCGCTGTTCTGCTCCTCGTGAGCCTCGAGGAGTTTCTGTTAAAACAAAGAGATGTAGGTCACTCATAGAAACTGAGTAGATTAAGCGAAGAAACTAAGTCACGTTATCCAGCTACCTTCAACAACTTGCATTCTCTGGAGTCCGAAAAAGCCGGGAACATCTCCTCGTACTTTTCAACAGCGATCTGTGGAGAGACGATGTTAAAATTCTTCCAGAATTCACCATCCCAGATCCTGAGAGTGAATCACTGAGGAATAAAATCACCTTAGCGTTGAGCTCGTCGACGATAAAATGACAAAGAGCTGCTTTGAAGAAATACTCCTTGGCGCTGTATTTCAGCAGTGGGTTGTCCATCGTGTTGGCTCCAACCTGGATATAAATTCCAATCATGCAGCATTTATCAGAAATGTCAACAGTCAGTGATGAGCCTGATGCACAAATACAAAGCAGAGCACCGAGTACACACCTGCTCGTAGATCTCAATAGCCTTCTGGTACTGCTCCAACTGAGCACAGTAAGCTCCCACCTTGAGCAGACACTTGTTGGCAGAACTAAGCACAGGGTGTAAACAGTACACAGTGAATTCAACACAGCCTGTGTATATGTATGAGGTTTGTGTGAAATCGGTGGAGCGCAGTTTTCAAAAAGTGCTAAACTGTCTTGAAAGGTGATTTCTTAATAACAAGGTTATTCCATGAAGTTAAGCCAATGCCATGGTTTAGTGCAGTTCAGCCCACCTGTTCACTAATGTAATTAACGACAACTTTGTTTTATATGAGCAAGAGTAACAAGCGCTGAAATCTTTAAAAAGTAAAAAAAAAAAGAAAAAGAAAAGAAAGAAGCATAAAGAAACTGATATTTCTTTTCCCCTTTTAAAGAACATCCTCATTCTAACTTGTGTATGACACCGAAAAATTGTAATGGACTGCAAAAAGGTTTTCCTCTTATAAACAAATACTTCAGCAAATAGCTATGTGAGTGATCAGTGCTCAACACCACTCAGCCACAACATTACAACCACCTACTGATGTCACTGAATAACACTTGATCTTCTGCTTGGATATCTTGCGTCCTGGTGTTCATGTAGAACCAACTACCTAACCGTTCTTGCAGAACCAACTGGCAACATCGGGGGGGGGGGGGGGGGGGGGGGGGGGGGGTGAAAAATGATGCGATGAGCAAATTGATCCCTTCTGACATCCATGTTAATATTTTAGCTTACAGGCTGGTACTTTTCCCCCTTCTTAACTCCACACTGGCTAATTTCTTTACCACTCAATCATCTGGATATTGGGGTTAAGGGCGTGGCTGCTTTGACTGACGTGTGCTGACAGAGGGAGATAATCAGTGTCTGCTAAGACACACTTCTGTTACTTAAGAGTCACTGAACTGGACCTCTCTGCCGACTTTGTGCCTGCTGTGAGTAGTAAAGGGATCAGTGAGAAACAGTACCTGTTTGATTCTTCTCCTTTGTAGTAGTCTGCTGCTTGTTCATAATGTGCAATAGCCTTAACAAAAGACAAAGCAAAAACAAAAGCCCTGATCTTTTCAGTGTTCCTTGAATAAAATTTGCACCTTAACTAGTATTAACAGCTGCTGGTAGTTTAATTTGAAAATATGATAGCATTACCTTTTCAATATCAACTAGTTCAGACTCGTAGATCTCTGCAATGCTGATGTGGTGTTTGGCTGCGATGGTAAATCTTCCCTGAAGGAGGAAGCGAGGGGGGAAAGAAAAAAAAAGAAAGAAAATCATTACACACTGGATCTATCCAGACAGATGCCTCTCAAGTCAATGAAAGGTTCCATTCTGAGTGCTGAGAGGGGAGGTTAAGTAGTATCCTGTGGCTTTCCTTCTACAAGGCATTTAAAAATCATCCTCTTTAAAGGAACACGAACACCAAAAACAGCAAAAAGGCAAATTCAGGAATAACATTCATAGTGAATAATGTGATACTGGCAGAGACAACATGCTACAGCACTGATGTGTATGAAGGCCTTCAGTTATCCAGGTGATGGGAGTTCCAGACCTTTTTAGACAAACAAAAGCACAGACACTAAATTAAAAAAATAAATAAATAAAAAAAACACCAGTGTTACTGTTGTAACTGCATCTTACCATGTCTGTGTATATATCAATGGCAGCATTTAAACACTTGATTGCCTCTTTTGGCAGCATTAAAGGAAGAGGAGGAAACAGTTAGTCATGTAAGCTTTCTTAAACTTTCTCTAGCACAGTATTTTTTTTCCACATCAGTATACACGGATGTTCTTTCAGCGGGGTGAAATGGAGTGAGTAATACAATTATATAACATGCTTCTCATAAAAGACATTTGTCATCTGTTGAATCCTGTTGAATGCTACTTATAAAAAGGTAAAATACCAAAAAATAAATAAATAAATCTAAGCCACTAGCAATATAATAGACATATATTGTCAGCTTCCTTTCCCCAGAATAAAAGCTTTGGACACTATTGAATGATGCCACAAAGAAAGATACATTAGCCCCAAGCAAATACCATGCAGCTCAAGGAAATGATCTTACACAATACAATGGTGAAGTTGCTTGACATGCCAATACCAAAGTAACAGCAGATATACAATGAAACCTCATAGCCTGAGGCCCAGTCTACAATAATAGATGAGCTATGTTTGTATAACTTCCTCTAGCTGTCAAACAGTACTTATGAAAACATGGTTTAATCACGCAGCTTTATGGAGAGATATTAATCATCTACAATCAATCCATCTTGATGCATGCTCAATAATCCAGGTGAGAAAATCCTAGAAAGCAGATTCTGTTCATCTGGATGCAGGATTTTCGTGGGTGATGAAACATTTCTCTCACTGAAAACGCTGCATTCAGATGAACTGAATCTGCTTTCTGGGATATACAATCAACACTATTCATTTATACCGCTTGAATTATTACACAGGATTAGCGGCCACATAGTCTTACCGTTAGGGTCAGACTTCTTGTAAGCATTTCCGGCGTCGATGAAACTGGTGGCACAGTCGTGTTTGTTCTGCAGCTGCATATGGAGACGTGCAGCTTTGCAAAATGCACTCCCAGCACCTGGAGATGAGGGAGATGCCAAAACTGTTATACACACACACACATACTGCGTGCTTTGGATTTAGCTGATGCTCTAATTGATGCGCATAATTCCAATCTAATTTACATGTGGCACTTTCACAAACTTTGGAGTTACAGTGCGCACACACTGCACCGAGAGAGCAGCTACAGTGAGCGAGAAATTTTTAAGGCGGGTATCGTAAGTAATAATCAGCTCATCGCACCGCTCCAGTTCTTGGCCATCTTGAACATGTTGGCCGCTCTGCAGTACATCTCACACGCCTCTTCCACCTTGTGATGGCCACTACAAAAAATACAGGGGAGAAAAGAAGGAAGACAGTTTTGAATTAAGTGCAAATGTTCTTTATATTTTGTTATGAAAATGTGTATCATACTGGTCTGTATGTAAAAGAGATATCCATTTAATGTATCAAACAGTTAGTTTTTCCATTAAGATGCAATGCTTGGATTGTCTTAAATAAATCTTCTACACAGGCACTATAGATCTCAATTTCTCTTGACAGCCAGTGGACCCCTGGGAGCTCCCTGTAGTCGTAATCATACTCTGGCCATTCAATCATGGCAGGGGGTTACATCATTGCTTGGCCGGCAACAGAATTACCAATATATTGCCTGCCCACGGTTATCCTAGATAAGGACTGCAGAGTAGTAACATCTGGTGCTCATTGGTGCAGAGGTTTAGGGAAAAAAAAAATACTGACTCACACAGGGCGATAACTACAGGCTTTTTGCATTTGGGGTCTAAACAATATTTTTTCTCCATGATTGGGTAAAACATACAAAACATAACATCATAATACTGATCCCCTCTGGGGTCACTGGCAATTGCAAAGGTTTGGATAGAGTTTCTGTAATGACAACCATGGGGAAAACAAGAAGCATGAATACAGGTACAATAACAGAGGAAGGTTTATTCAATTATAACCAGTCAGACACACCAGAGCTAGTTAGGAGCCTCCAAATCAAACTGCACTTCAGTTCCTTCCACACTACTTAATGTATGGCATGAATCTTATAACAGCATCTGCTATTACTACCTTTACCATATAAAAACCTCCTGTCTAAATGTTTTGGGGATTAACAAGGGTGTTGGCCACAACTAAAGGTGCCCATTAACTGTAGTTAATGCAATATATTCACTCCTGTGGGGATTATAACAGGATTAGATTATGGGCTGCTGTTGGTGGTTTCACTATGATGGGGGTGTTTTCTATTAATTTTTTTTTTTTTGTATTTAAATTAAGAAACAAGATCCAGGGCTTTAAATTAAACCGATTTATTATAAACAAACTGTCCAATAATATATATGAGCTTATCAGTATTGTAACAAGTGAAAGACTTCCAGCTATAGTAAATAAATGGCATATTTTAAGCTTGCTAAAACAGTCTACTGCGTAGCCTCGAGGCCAGCGCTAAGTCCGGCAGGAGGTCGTGATCTGCTGGCTTGTTTACAATCTTAAAAACAGCTAACTTAGCTAGGAATAACTGCACTGTATGTCATCTCCCTCTAGTTTAGCATTTAGCTAAACCCCTACAACAGTTTGCTGGTTCACGCACATACACATACGGACTCTTCAGCTAGCTAACTGTCTGCAAGTGTGAATGGAAACAGGCTGCGTGCCAACTTTGCTGCTGACACTAAACGCTTGCTAGCTGTTGTTCTTTGGTGCAGTGCTGTCTTACCCTCCAAACATCCCTCCCAAAAAAGAACCAGACGACTTGACTTTTTTGTCAGCGTCGGCCATTAGCTGAATAGCTTCTTTCTCTTTTCCAGAGTTGTCCATTTCTTTTCTGTAGTTGGGGGGGAAAAACAACAACTAACAGTTAAGCAGAAAATACCCGCAGAGGATTCAAGTGTGTACAGTAAGGATTACAGTCGACGGGGTTTATGTAGCGTAGGCGTGCACAGCTAGTGGCTTAGGTGAGTGCTGTGGCATCGCGGGAGTTGGAGTGCTTTACCGCAACAACGTAACAAGAGCCAAGGCAAACAAGGACTACAACTCCCAGCGACATGTAAATAAATTTTTGATGGGCGTGTTACGTAATATCATGTTCCAAATTACAAAATAATTGAAAAAAAAATTAAGCGTTCGACTTTTTTTTTTTTTTTTTTTTTTAATTTTGTCATGATTTTCAGTAGCCTTCAATCACTTAATTCGTATATTAAAAACATTTTGTCTGACTTTAGATCATCAATTTGTTGATGGCGGAATAAAATTGGAGGAACAGAGCGGTCGGTGTGCTTTGCGTTTCTGTACAGCAGAGGGCGCGAGAGCAGTACGGCTGCCTCACTATACCCTCACTTAATTTTGACTCTCCTTTCCCCCTTTCATTTTGCAAAATGGAGTTGACACTTTTATTTCAGCTTAGTTCAGCAATAAACTAAACTTTATCTTTAATGTTTTGGGGTAGAGTTTAATAATTAAAAAACACAGTAAGGTCACTGAGTCAGTTTTACTAGCAACTGGAAATTCTCAGTAGTGGGTTAGTTTCAAATTCACAGCGCGTGAGCTCCATAGCCCTCTAGGTCACCTGCTCTAAGATTCATAAACTGTTACACTCAAGCCAACTGCAAATGTCAAGGCATTCAGAGCAGGTCCAAGGTTTTATGGGACCTTAAGGAGAATTTGATCTGGGGCCCCCTGCCCCCAGATAAACCGTCATTATCAACTATTTATTGTCCATGCTTGGTCATTTGGGCATAATACATCTAATACATGATAGTGAAATACAGCTGAAATACATGATAGTGCCAATGCAAATGTCAATGTAAACACAGACAATATTAACTAAATTAAATAGAAACTAACTGACTGGAGAGCTAACAGTAAGTTACCTGCCATAATGCCAGTGGTTCCCATTGTACATCACCTAAGCACATGACAGAACTTGACTGAAGGCACATTTGATGCTTCAAGGCAGATAAATTTGATGTCATCAGAGGTACCTATTACTATTGAACTTGCTTTCTGTCTTACCAATCATTACCTACTGGCTAAATTGGAGGCCAGAAGCCTTAGATGTCCAGCAGAGTGCGCTCCAACTCTATTATTTACAAAACTCTGCATTGTGCAACATAATGAGCGGATGATGTGGAGTTGGGTGGCATCCTTAACTTACCTTTACAACTCTGTCTGTCACAAAGCAATGGAAATTCATCTGTGACAAAAAGCAACAACCACAAACATCATTACAGGTCATCAGAGTGATAAAAAAAAAGAAAAAGTATCACAGTCTGTAATAATACTAGAACATCAATAAAAAGTATTCAAAATTAAAATGTTAAATGTCACATATTCACAGCTGATGGAATAAAATGTTTTATATGCCTTTTTCCTAGTCAAGGGGACTCAGTGATGCCAGCCTGATGGCAACAACTGAAAGGACTGATGGGGGGGTGGGGGTCCTGTGTGATCACATTGTCCTTCCTAGAAACTGACTCAGTGTTCAACTCAGACAGCGGTGTTTGAACTCAACCTGTTATCTCACTGTCTGATAATCTGAGAGTCTTGTGTATAACATAGCTCTTTTGATATGATTTTAACATAGTTCAAAAAATATCTGCATATAGAGTAACTGACTGGAACTGGTGTTTGTAATGGCCTCAAAAATCCTCTGTTTGCTTTGACCTTTTTAATGCAGGTTACCAAAAACAACTCTGTTATCAGCATTTGATAAGAGAATTGTTTTTTTGGTCAAGCTACATTTGGAATAAGCAACCTGGCAATCGAAACTGTTCAATCTATAAAAGCATTTATAGATTAAAGACATTAAAGCAAGCATACACATAATGCATAAACATGAAATTTGAGCATTTTTAAGGGTTTTCAAATACTCTAAAGGTACTTTGATCACAATTTTAAACCAGTTTCTGATTGTTTAATTGATAGAATTTGGAGAATCCAATGCAAACCGATTACATGGATGGATGAGACATGACTAACATGAAACAGTGAAGCAGTTATCAGCCTACGGGATAGTTACTGATTAATCTTTGATACCAAACACAGGCCAGTTCAGGACACTGGCTTGTTGACTTTCATGACTCGTCTTCAACAGCAGAAACTTTCAAGGGAAAACTGATTAAATTCAGGTGAAGTGTAATTACGCATGAACTGGTTGAACAGCTCAAGTATAAATCAGTGACTCAGCAGTATTGTTGTGCAGCTTTGATGAAAGCAAAATGCAGATGAAGCATTTTGAAAAAAAGTCAAAGATAAAACATATAAACACAGTCTGTTTTTATTTCATTTACATTTAACTGGCAGTTATAATACATCTTAGGCTCTTTAATTCAGTCATGTTCAATCATACAGAGGCAGCAATCATCAGACTTTGTGGTTAAAAATTGTGCGATAAGACAGAATACAGACAGCACACTAGAAAGGTAATTTCCACCAGAAATTAATGTGCCACCCCAATAAACAGCATTGGTGTGTAATTCCAATAACATACAGTATAGAAGTGTATGCATCTCAGCTCAAGTCTACTCTATTTCATGGTGAGTGAGGTAATGGTAATGTTCAAATAAAAAGGCGTTTTTCCCCTTTAAGGCTGTGGTATAAATGTGCACTGCAAATAAAACACCTGTTTTCCCCTCAAATCAAGAATAAATAAAAAACTAAATCTAACAGTACATCCAGTGTTCTGTGTTTAAGTTTAAAAAATGGCTATTTATCAGTATATCCATAAACGGGAGTTTGAAGGCATCATAAAGAGGACCAAAGGTTTATCAGCCTATAATGTCATCCAGCTGAGACATTAGTTTGTCCAATGTATGCAAAACCTACCCAGCAACTGACTGTAATTTGTTTAAAAAAAAAAAAATCCAAATCATAACTTATTGACACTTCATTCATAAACATAACACTTTAAGTCATGGCCTCATGCACATGAATAACAAAACAGGAACAAACACCATAACCCTGCATCATGCATCTTTCATTTGTGTTATACCTTTACATGTGTATTATACAAATGCATTCAATTTAGCACTAAAACTGAACAAATGGAACATACTGGCTTAATATCCATTCATGTTCAATTTGTCAATTTACCCTGATTCCACCACGATGAAGAGCTTTGTACAGACTGTTCTTCCATAAACAGGCATCTGCCTGTCGAGGAAAAATTAAAAGCATTTCATCTTTTGGCTAAAACACACACACCTGTTCAACAGAAAGCAAACAAAACCTATCTGAAGCTAAAAAGACTGCAAACATCTTCTGATGATTCGAGCGGAGTGGTAGACAGTCTGAGTGGTCTTAGTGATATAAATGTATGAAGAAAGGATCCCCTATAAATCAGCCATTTCCACCTTGGTCCTCTTGAGTATGTCTGTGCAACAGGAGTACAGACAAAGGTAGAGCTTTAGGGATATTTATGAGGAGCTGAGACCGGAGTCCGACTCGGCGTTTCCACCACGGACCCTGGAGGCGATGCATGGTGCCATGGAGCAGGGAATGGAGTAGCAGGAGCAAGATGCACTCTTTAGGGTCTCCTCTGTAATAACCTCCTGCAGGGAGTGCTGTTCCTCTATCTGGAAGAAGTTTGGCTGGTCTGTTTGGTCCTCACCAATACTAGTAGGACAGGAGAAGAAAAAAAACAGGACATGCTAGTAGTTAGATCAGTGACAACCCTGAGTTCACTCTGGTGCCAACTGTCTCATATTTGAGAAACCTCAATTAATAAATAATTTACTTGAACGTAGCAATTTAGGCAAGATAACTTTGTAAAAGTTGAATATGACAGTATGGTGGCACCATCGCAGAACAATCCCAGACAAAATCTGTTGTTAGTACTCACAAAACTTAACTTATCTACTCATCAGATACAAGCCAAGCAAAAATTTCCACCAGGCAAGGGAAACTACTCCTGTTCTTCTCCAAACCACCGAGAAGAGTGGTAATTTTACAGAAATCCACATTCATTTTTTTCCATGCACCCACATTAACACCATCAGCAGGATCTGATCAGGGGACTGATCGCACTGGCGGCCATTCTGCAACCCGAGGAGCTGCCTTTTCCTTTTGGATCCCAGCCAGTCTTTGAAGACCCCCTTGCTTTTTACCTGCCGCGCACGTTCCACATCCACGGGCCCTTAAGCTCTTTTCCTTACAATATAAAGTGAGTGGGCACTACATAAATTGAGAATTTAATTGACACAGAACATAATTATTTAATTTGTGTACATTTGTGTGCCTCACTGTCTGAGCTCGTGCCAAAGCAAATTAAGTCGAGCCTGAATGAAAGCATTTATGATATACTTTGTAGGTTATTCGACCTGTCTGCTGAAGTGAACACACTCAAAGGAAGTCAGATACGAGACAACAGCAGTAATAAAATGATGTTAAAGTGTTAAAAGGCTTCACACAAAATAAAGGGTCCAGTGCGATCAGCCCTTTTGTAAAGAAAGTTGTATTACAAGCAGATCATCCACAAGCTCATTAAATGCAAACAAATAAAGAGAACGCATGTTTGTGAAGCATAAAGCGGTGACAAAGTTTCTGAGAGGTGGAGAGTTTTTCATGAGGCTTGAATGCAAGTACATGTGGATCTATTTGGAACTACACAGTGTGAGTCTACGTGGTTTAATAGGTGGCTCGGTGCTGTGTAGTAACATCCATACATTAAAACTAGCTGTTAGAAGTAGTTCATATAAAAGCCGATGTCTCCTGAAGCACCGTCTCATGCACCAAACAAGCCATTCGCTCTTGCTGCTTTCTTCAATATCACTGAGTACAGCAATGAAGGAGTATAGGAGTAATAAGGAGGCCTTTCAAAGCATACCCAAACAACACACAGGCATTATTAAGGAGGATGTGAAGCTGCTCTCAGCTAAGGAAACCAGGAAATGATAAACATGGCAGTTGACCAATCAAAACAGCTTTGATTAGTACATTTACATTTTTTTAAATGCAAAACGCTAAAAAAGACCGCTGCCACTCTAAGATCGAGTGGAACACGGAAGGAGAAGATAAGTCAACCGTCTTGCATCATTGTCAAGAACAAAATTTTGTTCCTGCAGCATTTAATGAGGAAGATTCATTCAAGCAGTGTTTTTTTTTTTTTTTTTGTGGGGGAGGGAGGGGGGGGGGGGAGACCAAAAACAAGCCAAGGGGTGCTAAGTGAGCAAATAAAGGGAAAAAAAACACAGCCAGAAACCAGAGAGGCATTACGGGAATCTGGAGAACTTGAGTCAAAATATGGAACCAAGCTTTCACAAATTCTGTAAGAAAGAGGCACAGTTATAACAACAACAACAACAACAACAACAACAACAACCGGGAGATGTCAACTGTTTAGACTTGATGCATTTAAACAGGTTACACCTGGAGCGTGCACAGCTGTAATAAAAGGGCAACAGTCCATGTTGTGTTTTCTGCAGGGGTCTGCAGAAATCTGGGGGAATATAGAGTGAATGTCATTGTATAGTCCAAACACAAAACCGAAACGGGTCACAAACAGGCTGTGCTGACCCCGCAGCTGTGCTAAAGACCAGAGAAAACTCTTTGAGTGTGCCTACACCTCCAGCCAAGCTTTATGCAACAGCACAGGAACATCTTGTGCATTAATTTTACACTCATAAATTAGTCAATGAATAATCGAACCTTTTATGTCAAAAGCAACGACAGTGCCAAATAATTAAAATGTGTGCCAGCGCTTGATTATGTAACTCTGTAAACCTGAGAAACAAGCTGGTAAACAGCTCAGTATTGTACTCAGAGTAATAAGAGAAGCAGCTCTGAATACAATAATCACTCAAAACCGAATGACCTGTTAAATAACCTGCAGCCTCAGCCAGGACAGAAACCCAGCTGAGTGTGCAGGACAGAGTGTTATAATAACACTGTTATTTAATGAGCAGGTGCTTCACACACTTTGTGCCATAATGTTTCCAAAAAAAAAAAAAAAAAGAGCACAAAGATGTATCATCTGTTTGTGTTTCTTTACTGGAGCAGTTTGTAACTCACTAAGAACACCCTCTGTACCAAAGCCCATCAGATGGCACATTTGTAGTGTGGACAAAACAACACTTCCAGGTGATGATGAAAAGGAGTTTCCCTTTTTTTAGTGACCTCCACACCAGCCAACTAACCATATAATATACTGGGAAGGAATACGCTGTTCTCCTTCTGTTAGTCCTCTTAGTGGACTGAAGAGAGGAAAAACTGTAACCGGACTGTCATGTGAAGCATGCTTAACAATGTGTGTCCTACCAATTTGGCAAGTAACATAATCCCAAGCTTCCAGAGAAGATTTTGAAAACAAAGTGAGACTTAAGACAGGCTTAGAAATTCACACCACACAGAGTTTGAGTGTCAACAGCTAAAAATATTAACTTATTTTATCAGGTTTAAAAAAACAAAAAAAAAAACAAAAAACCTGTTCGGAAACTTTACCAAAAAAAGAAAGAAAAAAAAAAAAAAACACACCCAAACGGATTCACACGCACACACACGAGTATGTTTCTATGACTTGTACTTTTCTGCTTGTAAGATTACACTCGACTGACAGAGCTGAGTAGTGCAAATGTAGCCATGAGCAATAATTAACAGGCAAATATACTGACTTCAATAGACGCCAACTAAAGAGGAGACAAGTAATTCCTTATTCCTGCTTACTGTGAACCTTGAAACAGTTTATACAACAACAAATCAACGTGGCAGCCACAGATAAGCAAGTTCAATTTCACCTACCTGTCATAGATGAGCCCGTCGATTCCCTGCGCTCTCAGCTTCCTTCTAGTTTCGTGATCATTGTTGTCATCTCCCCAGCTGAACACTACCAGGCCTTTAGACTGGGCGTCTCCAATGTAGTCAAGGTGCTTTAACAGCTCCTCTGTGTGGGCGCTGATTCCCTGAAAACAAAAAAAACAAAACAAAAAAAAAAACAGTCATATATATTTCAGATTAAATGCAGTCCAGCATAAAAATAAATAACTTATATAAAGTGTGGAGGATGCAGCACTGAAGTACTCTCAGTCCTTCAGACTGGAGCATTTATTGACTGTCCACTACAATCAAAAGCTATTTATGGTTTTTAAAGCAACTGTGGCTAAATTATAGAAAACCTGAAAAACCTGAAGGTGGACCATTGCAGTAAAAGCTCTCACCAGAATATTTTCACTCTGGGCGAAGCTGATGGCAATCTGAGTGGACTGGCACCGGATGTCCATCAGCTCGGGATACTTGTCTGAAATTCCCTGAGTCAGGAAGAGGATGGGGTACTTGTTCTGCTTATGACGCACCCTGGAGGACAGACACAAACAGATCTCAGGAACGGCCGGAGAGCACCCATTTATAACTAAATCCTGGGAGGGCAGCATCTGTTTACGGGCTAAATCTAATAAGAGGATAGGAATCTATCAGGCAGCTAAACATTTACAATGCTACAGACTGAGCTAACTAAAGCTGCACCAACAAAGCATTATTATCCATGTTCTTTTTTTCATGTACTTATTTAAAGCAACTGGAAAAGAATCTCTTTCAACTGAATACACACTTTTGTGTTTGTGAATAGCATGCAGTTTATCTCAAAGGTACGTGCCCTTGTTAATCCTATTGCACTTACATGGTGCAGATATCTGGGTCAAAACAGGAGAAAACGATGCGTCTTTTTCCACCTTTCTGCAGAACATCTCTCAGAACGATGTCCAGAAATGTATTCATGTTGAAGTAAGAGGATAAGTTGCCCTCCCATGACCCGTCCTGTCAATACAAAGCGTCAACGACATCAGGCTATTTTGACAATGATACATTCGATCACTTTTGGATTTACTTTTGAATGCACACCTTCATCTGGCAGATCCATTTGAGCTCAATGTTGAAGCCAACGTGTTCAGGAACGGCTTGGAAGATCTGCAGCGAGGCACAGAGCAAAATCATTTATTTCAGCGTGACGTCAAAATCAGACCGAGAGGAGGAGAAACAGGTGATGTTTTAGTGAAATGAAGTCAGTTACCTGTGAGAGCGAGGGGAACGGCTGATGCTCATCGATTTCATCTTCGTCGTCCTGCAGGTCTGAACAAACAAAAACAGATGACTCGACATCGCACGAGTTAACATTCAACGCAACTTGATCTGATAAACATTCACGCTGCCCTCTTGATCTACAACACACAAGGCAACAAATTATTGTTTAGAGAGCAGATGTTATGCAACAAAACACACTCAAACATGCCAATATCATTTCATAACTAAGCTATTTAACTCTTTCACCCAACTGTCTTAGCAGGCAGATGTGAGCATTGAAAAAATGATATATGCGTACCTTTGTGATCGTTTACATTCATTGCAGTGACGTGAGCCAGCTGTGCAACAAAACAAAATCACACATCATGTACTTTTTTCCATCAACAACTAATTATATTAAACACCTAGACAGATACTCGTAGAGCGCATCTTCCACCGAGCCAATGACCTGTTTCACAATTTTAAAGAAAGCGATCAGTCCAAAAATTTAATGGGTTCCACATCCTTCCTCTCCACCAGCATTGGAGCTACATCTTTTTCTGCAGTCCTGCTAAAAAGACCATCAAGCAAATGATCTGAAATGCATCAGAGCAGGGGGGGGGGGCATGATGTTTCTGTCTGATCAATAGAATAGTCAATAGGATCAATTAAAAAAAAAACAAAAAAAACTAATTGTTTCCCCATTTCTGTTTTAGGCAAACAGGTGGTACTATGATACTATGAATACGACTAAACATTAGCAAAAGAGTTATTCATGTTATTCATCCAGTGACCATTTCATTGAATTCTGTTGTTTGGCAGACAACAGAAGCGGAGGAAAAGCACGCATCACTCATTATCTGTAAGAAATTGTGCAACACTATTGGATGTTTCTGCTGTGCAGCTTGAACTGTTAGGAGAGGTATGGTTTGGAGGGCTTTTGACTTGCTGCACAGGAATTAGGTCAAGTTGGGTTACAACAAATGCTAATCTTAAGCAAACAACCATGACACACAGGTTTAACCACAACAGCATTTTTACCTTCAAAAGCTGCAGCTGGTCAAATGTCAGGTCTTTGACTGGCACCTCAATGAGCTCCAGATTCTTGTCATTTTTCTGTTGAGTGTGAAGAAAAAAAAAAATATTCATATCCAGTGTGGCATGCACTGGATGTAGTGATTTTGCAGTGTTACTTTAAATTTCTCTGACATACATGTATGCAAGAGTTTGGAGCCAATTACAATCTTAGTTTACCTTCTTAGTGGATATGCAGCAAGTCAAGTCATGGTATACAATAGGTACAGCATCCTTGGAGAGGTGAACATCAAACTCTACGAACGCTACACCCTGACACAAAGACAACAAACTTAAAACAGACGCATTGCCAAGGCAGCAGCATTGACTCATGCAAAGATCTGCTCGGTGCCTTACATGCTTAGCAGCACTTTTAAATGAGGCTATAGTGTTTTCTCTGATTCTGTGGTGCCTGTTAAACACAGAATAAAAGATAAATGTTCACATGAAATGTTCCATGATGGATATTAATGGTTATATGTCTCAAGATGAACATATAGCAGCATAAGGGTGCAGGTAAATATTGTCACTCACTTGGCTGCATGGGTGCTGCCTGATCCCCTGTGACCCACATCCAAAGTACTTCCCTTTTTCCAGTACTTGGTGTATGATGAGCTCATGTCACACTGCAGTCCCTGGATGGGTCGGATTACCAGGAAATCCACTAAAATGAATAAATAAGTAAACATGTTTGCACAAACACCGACAACCAAGTATGTAAAAGGAAACTCTAGCTGCTCCAGAAGTTATGCAGATGATATCTCATTCTATCATACAAAAATATTTTAGGGAAAAAAAAACCAAAAAAAAAAACTTTACCTCTTACTTTTCCAATGGTCTGTCTGGCATTTCGCCCCATTATGGGAAGAGTAACTACTCCAATATCCTTGCCATCCTCTAAAAATGAAGAAGAGAGGAGGCAGGCAGTGCCTACATGTCCTGGATGGATGTCCCCCTGGACTACATGCTCACTCAGATCCTCCTGTTAACAGAAAGGAAGGATTACTACAATACTAGATAAATACCAGCAGTTTTGATTTCTTGTTTTTGTCTTTTATCATCAATTATCAGCTATACAGATTTATTAGAGGCAGTGATCCCTCAAATTACCTCAAAGAACTCAAACGTGAGCTCGAGGTTATCTGGGTCCATGGTGTGGATACTGTACTCAGTCCACTGGGAAGGCTCCAGTGCGTAGCCGCACTCAGGCTGGGAGTGGCGCGACTTATAGCCGTTGGCACTAATCATACTGATTTCCAGAGTGGTGGTCATCTTGTGCCAAGATGAAGGACAGAGCTCATTTTCCTCCTCCTCCTCCTCCTCTTCAACGCCCTCTAACGTCAACTTGATCCTGCATAAAAAAGGTAAAATAAAGTCTAACATTATAGATAAAGTCACATTCATAGACACATAAGGAAACTGTACATTAAATGATGTTATATCTTCAGCTATGTCATTTATAACTAAGTATGCCTGACTTCTTGCACTAGGTGACAGACTGCTAAGCTAACTATAGCACTGTAACGATCGGTGTCATGCTACTTTCTCTGGCTGGTGTTAAATTTACTCTCTGTGCAATCGACACCTGAAGCGAGACTTCTTGAATTTCTTCTTAGTGATGGACACTGGAGCCTTCTTAGAATAGTGCAGACGCAAGCGAATTTCTGTCTGACACGTCAGCCACCCAGAGTCAACGCAGTTTATCCCATCTGCAGAAAGAGAGGACACAGATGGGAAGCATGTGATCAGACTTAACATCCACTGTGTCTCATGAATGCTGACCACAGAACAGGTTATAGCTACAATATTAGAAGAACTATAATGTACAGCCTCAAAAATCAACACACATGACGTGTTTGCACGCAGTTCAGTCAGTAGTAACACTTGTCATTGTTCTGTTGTTATTTTGTGTGTGTTTTTTTTTTAAATCCAACTTACCATTTAATCCAAACTGTCCATCATCAATATCCTGGTATGTTGCTGCAATAAAAGATAAGAGAATTAGAAATGGATCTTAGACACAAAAGTTGAAGTCAGATCAAACCAGAGCATTACAGAATTTTCCGAAATTGATCTGGGATTATTTTCATTGTAATTAGAGGAAAACTCAAAGTTCCTTAGAATAAAAAAAGATGCCAAATTTTGGCCTGCTCTGAATTTGACCTGCCTCAATGTTAAAAGAGTTGACTTAGCAATAAAATGAATTTTCCCCAGAACAATATTTAACTACAACACTTAGTATGAGCAAAGCACTGATGTTACTTTAGCAGGATGTTTATAAAGCAGAAATCAAACAAAGCAATTCTTGTAACGAATTTCTATTGCAGTAGGAAAAGCTTTTCAGGACTAAATCGCACACAAAAACAAGGCCAAAAAAAGAACATATAGTACACTGGGTTTGAATTAACTTTGTTACACAAGGGCATGTTAACAAAGAGAGCGCTACAACAACAGATCAGAATGCAGTGTCGCCTCTGTGGCTAAAGATTATTCCCGCATCTGTTTCGCCAAATATTTCCCCAACGCACACATACAGCGGCGAAGCTCCAGGCACACAACATTCAAAGAGGAAACACTGCAGCCAGGTGGGAATGCCAATTTAGTCGGGAGTGTTATCCAAAACAACAAACCTTCAGTGGGTGTAGCTTGAACAAACTCTAAGCTGGTGTTTACAGGTAACTGTTACTTATAAGTGCTAAGACAGGGAATGGGAGCTTTATAGGGAGGGTTGAGTATGACACATTTAACCAAACTGTGCACCGTTTCCTGTTGTTCTATACCTGTGGGGCTCATCGTGCGGGGGCGATGATGGGTCTCCCACAAATTGACGATCACTTGACAGGGACCACCTGCACTCTGCAATTCCAATGTTTGGTACAACGTTAGGCTTTTTCAAATCAGATACATTGACCTACTTTTCAGTCTGGTCTCAAAGCTGTCTTTGGACCAGACTGTGAGAAAGGAATTAGAGCCAGTATAGTCACCAATCCCCAGAAAGGGCAGTCAGCCACCATGAGTTGAAATCTGAAAAGTGGATTTGTTAGTGATGGGAAAAAAAATGAAACATCTTCTTATGCCTGGGTAATAGTCACAACAGCAACAACATGCACATAGCTATACATTTTTTTTTTATATATGTAAATATATCAGAGTTTACATAGTACAGTCAAGAAACAATTTCCTATGAGCAAAACTGGGCAAGAGTGAGGAAGAAAAACTCCTATAAAACTCAATATAGACGGCTGTCAAGTCACCATCTAGTAAACACAACCTGCCGACTGATTAAAACTCTGTTAATATGGCAGGTAATAAATTTTATTTATTATTTATTATTATTTATTGCATCAGCAAGTCTGAGGTTGCGCAGATATCTCTGTAATTTACAAAACAGCATCCCATAAAACACAGCGCAAACACATTATGAAATCAGGTTGAACCACGCTCACACAAAGAGAGCGCCAGCCTCGAAGAAAGAAAATAAAAACACTAAACCTTAAGATCAGGCGAGACAAAGTCACCAGAAACTGTAGCAACCCTTATACACTGTTTATCCCCCATCAAAGGAATTTTGATCCCTGCTCTCTGTTTGTTTTTTATGCCTATAGTCACACATGAGGCTCACTGCTAGATTAGAGAAGGCCACCTGGGTAGGTCCCTGCAGCTGGCTGCCACTCAGCTATTTATGAGGGTGTAAACATACATATAGACAGTACACATAGGGTTTGTGCAGATACTATCTTAACCTGGGGCAACTAATATGCTTTCTAATATTCATCCTCACAAATTGATAGAAAAACTGAAGAACTAGCTTTATAATTTATTGTGACTTTTAAATATAAATAATCTAAGGAAAAAAAAAAGAAGTTTTTCTGTTTTCTGCTGATGAGCTGCAAAATGACATCACCACATCACCTTAAACACGAACTGCTAAGGCAAACTCAAAGCATTACGCACACCAAAATGAACCACAATCCTTCAAAACAAAACAAAACAAAACAAGCAACTACTAGTCTAGCATCATCAATGGATCTTTTATGATTACAAGGAAATAAATCTGTCATTTGAGGGCAATAAAATGGTAAAAAGCAGCTCACCTTAGACTCCAGAAAGAAGCCTTTAAAATAGCGGTAGCTGGTAACAACACCTTTAGGCACAGTGACTGTTGTAGTCCACCTGCACCTATGAAAAAATACATAACAGACTTTTTATCATGACAAAGAAATTACCAATGACCCTTAGAGCATACTTGCAGTGAGAAAGGACACACACTGGGGGCAAAAGTAACCTGAACATAAGTAATTACACTGCACATAAAAAAAATAAATAAATAAAGGTTTAACCTACTTATCGTCACCAACAGGATGTAAAGTCACAGCTTTCTGATGGCTCCAGCTTCCCAAGGCTTCACAGCTACCAACAACTGCAAAGACCTCACCTATAGAGGGGCCAAAGAAGGATTTTACCTGATGAACCTTATAAGAACAAATCCGGCATGGCTACAAAATAAAACAAAGTAATCAGTTTTTAACTGAACGTGTTTTTGATACAAGTATCAAGTAAGGAAAAAAAAGACAACTTGGAGAATATAGGTTAAAGGTCATGCCACAGCAACTTTATCAGACATACCCGGGGATGTCTCTCCCCTGATGGCCAACGTCACCTCACAGGTCTCCATCGTTCACACGGGAAAAAATAAAAGCAGGTAGCGCAAACAAGCTGAAAGATAATAAAGATGTCTGAGTGCGTGCAATAACTCAGTAAATAAACATGCAGATTAGAGCACTGTTCAAAGTGATGCCACAGGCTGCTAATTTTGTTTTTTTTTTTTTAATTTCGTCAAGCACTTGTGTTTGATGACAATGAAGGCTTCTGACTCTGAAAATGCCATGATTTGAGAAGTAACGGTAACCTCATTTGCAACACTTATTAACATATTAATCTAGATTATGTGTGAATAGAAACTGTGGCACAAAATCATCGTCAGAACAACCTTAAAGGACACAAACACAGGCAGTAGCAGCAGCTAACCTTCTCAGTTTTGCCCACTGTCGGTTCCTGGCACCCACACTTTCAGGAGAGCCCGCGGTTAAACACACTGCGCCTATCCCGTTGACAGGTATCGCTGACCGGCCGGTCGAACAACACCCATCGCTACCCAGCGAAACAAGCACCGGGTTGAAAAGAGATTCTCCTCAACGGAAAACAAAATAACGAGAGAAAATATAGCTCCTGTTCCAAACTTCACAACTCCCTAAGTATAAAGTTCTAACTAAGTGTTGATTTACTAAAATGTATCTGTTAGACTTCAAATAATCACCATTGCTTTTGCTGATTTAGTGAACATCCGGCAACACGTGCGTCAAACAAGCAGAACTAACACAGCACTTCCGGGATAGTTTTTTTAAAGTAAAATCACAGACTTCAAGTCAGCGAAATTAGATCCAGAAGAACTTTGTGAACTATAGCAAAACATCTGTTGACAAACACTGACAGCATAAATGTAAATGATAAACAATTTTTAGTTGAAATTAAAGCAACAGTGGACCAAAATTCTCCATAAAACGCATTAAAGACTATAAAGTTTATGTAACATGCTTAAAGAGAATTACACAAGAATTTTATTACAGTTCTGTAGATTATACAAAAATTAAACCACAAGTTTATTAATGTGCTGCTTAAATTTGCTGTGTACGTCCCTGTGCTGTGGTTGTAAGACAGCTATAAGACCCACAAGGGAGTTTATGTACTTTATGTTTACAAGAAATATTACATGTTGGGTTTTTAAAGACTAGACTAACATTTTCACATATTACAATTTTTATAATCAAAATTACTGTAGATGACATTGAATGCGCAGAAATGACTAAATAAACTGATGAGCAATGTGTTCAGTACGATTATTTGCGTCTATATATTATTATTTTTTAATACCCCAATATCCAGCACTTTTATTTTGGAAGCATCGTTTTCGTTTCTCCTATTTTGACTTCCGCTAACTTCTCGGCGAAGCCGGTTCATACCGCCCTACTCCGGATCAGTGCCGCGTCAGCTGTGTCGCATTCGCGTACTTTCAGAAAAACCGCAATTACGGGGTAGCCGCACGACAAGGTCGAGCCCCGCCCGGGGCGACTGATTACTGTTAGAAATTAAAACGCTTTTCTCACCAGGTCAGTTTTGGTATAATTTACAGTCAAATGTGGTTAGAAATAATAATGATAAAAAGATGATAGTAAAAGACGAAGGAAAGAGAAAGATTTAATCGTAAAACCGAAAGCGTTTTCAAAAGAGCTTTTAAACGTGCCACATCAGCTGACTTGCTTAAACTTCGCGGATAAATTTGTACGACACGGCATAGCAAAAAAAAACCCCCAAAAAAACCATCAACATAGCATCAGCTGAAATCTATAAACCTGAGCATTGTGGCTGAAAATATGAAAATAGGAGATGGTTCGGACAACGACGTCATGAATCCGCCTTATTGACTGCTGAGGAAACACAGCTGTCCCGCAGACTGGCAGTGATTTCCAAAACACACACACACACACACACAAATAATGGAGTCGTGTCATCGGGAAGTCTTTCTCCACGAAAACATGAATTGCATAACGAACTGTAAATATGTGTTAACATAAGTAAGCTGGACGTCCTTGGGCCAAGAGCAGTTATTTACAGTTTTGAAACACTAACCCACTACTGTGCTAAATGAACACTGATAATTTATATTACATTACATATTGGTCTGATGCATAATGAATTCAGCATCTTCACTGAGCTTGGATGGACGGATGGTCTTACTACATGGTCGGCCACTAATAGTCCATTATACTAATAGCCCACTATAGCCTAAATGTGACGGCATATTTTTATGATGAAATTAAATAGTGTTGCAAGATGTCAGCACCTGAGGCCACTGTCTGCAAGTTTACTTACACGGAACTCAATTTAATGTCACTTCACCCACTTGGACTTGCGCATCGGCGCACAACCGCAGCATCTGCAGCCATGTGATACATGTGCTAGAGGGAATACTTTAGGCTTCTGTTAAATCAATAGACTCAAACATATCTTGGTGGTGCGGATGCGCTAAATAAAATATATGGGGCTTTTTCCACCTGCACTAAAGTGGCATCTGAATCCCAAAAGCTTGCACAACTGTGGAAATGGTCGACTAGTGTTACTTTCAGCACCCAGATAAAGTTTGGGCTGTGCACAAAGTGGCTATAATGTAATGAAGAGAGCTCTGGTTTCCAAATTACGTTGTATGAGACATATTTGTGAATTGTGCCACTGAAGAATTAACTGTCTTAGTAATCAATACCAAAGTTTAGCCTGTAGCCTCCTCTAGTGTTCAAATGAAAGTAATACACCATGCAACAGTTAAAAGAAAAAAAACGAAAGCTTCCTCACAACTGCAATCCTTTATGTCTGACATGCAGTGTGCCTGTAAGCATAAGCGCTATATATATATGCATGGAAGCAAAGCAGTTTATATACTTTTTAAAGATATTTGTGTTTAAAAGTGGACACTACAGCTTGACAGATAATGAGTACAATCCAATTTACATTTGGTGATGAGCTGTTCCTTAAAGCAGGCTGTATCCAGCTGTGGTCTGGTTTTGCTCATAAACACCAGTGGGACACTAGTGGGACCCCACTGTGATGAGGCAGCAGCAAGCCTTCGAGCGAAAAGGAATTATTAGTCTGACCTGTGGAAATCCTGACAATCTCTCTGCTAGATGTAGTAAGTATGAACCACTTAGAGGTACTAACTTGGATATATGGATCCCGTATTGATACCAAAAAGGGGTTTGAGAGGGTGAGGGTGATGGGATTAAGCATCTTATGAAAAAGTAAAGAAAACAGAAATCATAATATGTATAGAAATATAGCCACATAATGAATATTTCAGGCTATTTCTCAGGATTCAGCAGTCTCTCATTACAAATCACTGTTACCAGATACTTCCTGCTGCTGTATGCTTATTCATTTACATGTGGTTTGTTTTTTTTGTGCATGTATTTCTCTGTTATTTTCTCTATTAATTATGAGGCAGTAGTCTAATTATGAGGCTGTTGCTCAATCACTAGAATTATTATTAATGCTACATTGGCAGAAAAATCAGTGTGGATTTTAGTTTTATAATCTTGCAATATTTCATTCATTCCAAAAAAAGTTGGGACACTGTGTAAAATGTTAATAAAAACAGAATTCAATGAGGTGCAAATCTCATAAACCCATATTTTATTCACAATAGAGCACAGAAGGCATGTCAAATGTTTAACCTGAGACATTTGATTATTTCATGAAAAACAGTAGCTCATTTTGAATGTGATGGCAGCAACACATCTCAAAAAAGTTGAGATGTAAAATGGCACCAAAACGAAAAAGCTGGAGGAACATTTTGCAACTAACTAGGTTAATTGTGCCATGGAAATTACTGCATGGGCTCAGGAACACTTCCAGAAATTATTGTCTGGGAACATAATTCACCGTGCTATCCACAAATGCAGGTTAAAACTCAGACAAAGACGAAGCCATATGTGAACACGGTCCAGAAACACTGCTGTCTTCTGTGGACCAAGTCTCATTTAGAACGTGTGCTGAGACAAAGGGGAAAACTGTTCTGTGGTCAGATGAATCAAAATTTGAAATCCTCTTTGGAAAACATGGACTCTGCATCCTCTGGACTACACAGCGGTAAACACAGACCTGTATATATATTTTTTGAGCCGTGCTGCTGCCCTCAAATTCAAAACAACGTGGTTTTTGTTCCTTAAAATGGGACATTTTCTCACTATGTTTTCCATGTTCCTTGAATGAAATGTGTGTTTATAAGATCTGCAAATCACTGCATTCTGCTATTATTTACATTTTACACAACATCCCAACATTTTGGAACCAGGCTTTTAATTCTGGAACTTACGTATGATGATTAACATGATCAATATGTCTGTGACAAAGATATTGTTTCTAACTGGAAATATTACAGAAAGAAGATAAAAATATAAAGTTGTAACTTTATTGTTATATATTGTAATATGTTATTTAAAACCTGTCAGAGTTTATATAAAAGTAAACCAGTGTCATAATTTCTTCCACCAGTGAGCAGAAGGAAACTCTTGGACTTTATAGTCACACTATTCCAGGCGTAATCCCCGGACCACAGCAATACACAGCAGCATAACAGGCTGTCTTAGAAGTAACCCTGTTAGCAGCTTTTTCTGCACAACATAAAAAAAAAAAAGTAGTGTTTATATAAAATAGAAGATTATTTGCCACAAATAGATTTGCTTCACTGGGCCTTAGACGCGGTTGCTTCGTCTCAGCCATCAAATGTGATCCTGAAAGCTCTTCAGTGTCACAACAATCAGCATTGCACTGATGTACAAGATATGCCTGCTGCCCAGCTCAGGAAATGAAAAGGTTGTTTCCCAAGGCCTACAACAGCAGTCCAAGGCTTAAGCTGATCTTTATTGTAGTAATATATCAGGCTTTGTCAGATGAGGGTATTATACCCTTTTAGTGAATAGAAGTATATCAGAATATGCACAAAAACAGCTAAAAATGTTCAGTTCTTTACGTTAAGAATGTGTTTGCACTTGTTTTTCTTGTCAACACATTTATTTCTCTTTAGTAATGACCTTCAGAGTATAATTCTTTTGAGACAGAAACTATGCACAATATTTTTCTCCTGTGCAGCACAAATAAATCAAATATATATACAAAAAAAAAATAGTTGTTAAAATTTAATTACAACCCACAAGATAGGGAGTAAAGGAACGTGGGTCCACATGCCGTCACTGGATGCTTATTATTTACCATGTTGAAGTTTGAATTAATGAATGACTCAGCAGACTGCCAGGCTTTTGCCTGCAGTGTGGTTCCATCTACCGGTGATGAATGCACAGTCGTTTTCTATTTCTCATATTTTTTTTTCTGTGCCTCACACTGTTCTTCTAAAGCTCCATTTGCAGGCATAGTTGTGTGAGAAAATATAAACTTGGCATTTGAGATCTGATCTTTCAAGCGCTTACAACAGGTCTCATAAAGCAGTTCATAGCCGCGGGGCCATGTCGTAGGACGCTGATCACAGAAAGAGAAAATAAAAACAATTCCTTATGGCTGAAGTCTCGAACCGAAAAGCATGTGTTGCTGATAAATTTGAAGTCATCCTCATGAGCAGGAATTGCTAAGTTATCATTATTTTTATGCCGCTGAAATGCAGACTGCCACTGCCACGCTTTGACATAAAACTGTGAATTACTGAGGAGGAACTCCAAGAACACTGTGTAAAATGTAATATTCTTCAATATGTCCCCACTGAGGTACATCCAATCAAAGAAAATGTGAGATGTCTAAAGTGCAAATTACACTCAGTGGCTCGTGCTAGCATACCATCCTGAAATAACATTAGGGTGTGCAACCAACCATTGACTAGTGGTCAAAATAGGCCTTGGGGAACACTGATGGCTCTGCAGATCAGAGCATTGCACCATATCCCACCTGCCTGTCAAAGGTGGTTAGACAAAGGAAATGAATACAGGGAGAAAGATATGACAGCGTGGAAGGCAGGGAGATTGAGAAGATGTGTTATCTGTGTTTGTTTTTCACTAAAGGAAACACAATAACAGCTCAGGGGCTGCTGCTGTGGGTTTTTAAGCAGCTGCCTGGATCAATGGGGAGATGGTGCTGTGTGATAATAAATTTATCCACGGGCTAAATTTAATTTCCTTTGAAAGAGAAGAAAGAAAAGCACATTATTCTCTGTTTTCTGTGTGTGTGCGCGTGTGACCAGCTGGGAGTTATTGGAAGATTTCGGAGTAATGGTGGCACACAGAAACGCTTTGATCGCTCAGTAGTCCTTTTTTAATTGGTGTTGACAGAATCTGAGTTTTAGATATTTTTTTATTTCTTTTTGTGCAGACTGTGAAAATCTACTTTGCACATCAAAACCAAACCCACTGCAGGTCGACGGAAACAGAGATGATCGCATTGTGGTTTGGGTGTTTAAGATGAACATTTTTATATTTACAATCAAAAGCTAGCAGAGAGAATTACCAGAAATATATTCTGCTGATGTCCGCATCAATACAGTACATGCGTCAGTTTAAAAGATATCCATCAGCCTGTGATGAACAGTCTAAACACTGGAGTCCTTTCTGTGATATTTCTTGGGAAGAAACAAGCAGTCCGACCCAAAATAAGAGGCAAATGTCATAGTTCAGTCTACTACAGCTTGCTCAGATCCGTGTGCTGTACTCACTCCCTGGGCTCTGTGTCACTTTGTTGTCCTCTGGCTGAGAACTGTGACCCTTGTATGGGCAGAAAGGGATGTAACGAACCCAGGACTGAGATTGGAGGTGAGAGGTTATGCCAAATGGAAGATCATACACCTCATCAGTTGCCAAAGTGTTGCTAGAGTCTTCAAGATACACCTTTTCCCAGGCTAAGAAGCCACGTTCACGTTTAGTCCCTGAATGGTATAAAGAAAGCTTTTAGTTGAGTGGTACACATCCTTTCTCTATAATTACATACAAGATTAAAAAAAGCTCAGTGACTTTAAATGAATCTGCATTTTCCATGTATGACATTTCTACGTGTTATGATTGGTCGTACACTGCATATAAAAGGTGGATGTCACACATTGGTTTTATTTATTAGGGCCCATGCACTCAGTGTGAAGGCCCTATTGTATATGCTGTGTTTATTATTCAGGCAACTGAATAGCCCTTTTGAGGGCCTAAACATGCTTGAATACTCATGAAATTTAGCACATATGTCAGGTCTGGTGAAAATTTACATATTTCATGGATCTCAGACATGGGCATAGCAAAATGGCCCAATAGTACCCCATATAAAATTGCAAAAGGTGAGCCTCACCACTGTGTTTTCCAAACATGTATGAAATTTGGTACACATATGCACCCCAAGGCACACAAAAAATCCTTTCTGTTTGATTCAGAGCAATGCCTTAAATCCAACAGGAAGTCCGCCACTTTGAATCTATTAGGCGATTTTGGAGCAGTTTTTTCGCGATTTCCAGTCGTACATTTTCAGACTCCTCCTGGGGTTTTAATGGAATCAATTTCATATTTGGTCCATCTAAACTACAGAACTGGGCATTGCTAAATTGTGAAGATTTTGAGTTTTCATTGAAGAGCTTCCTGTGTGTGATAAGTGTTGATGCCCAAACATCCACATGGAAATATATGGAAAGAGTCATAGCAACCCCTAGTGTCAATGGGAAATGTCATGTTGTGCATTGTGGTACTCGTTCCAGCTGATTAACCAGAGCCATCAAAAATTTGGTGATGAAAACCTTAAGGAGTTGGTGTTACTTTATTTTGAAAACTGAGTTTTCCTCAAAGGGCGTGACCGTGGCTGCCATGGCAAATTTCAATGTTTGGCCATGAAATGCAAAATTATGGCAGCACCTAGTGGCGGGAAATCAGCAGTAAGCTGTAATCATCATCCAGTGGAAGAGAATGGATGGATGGATGGGTCCACGCATGATATAAAACAGCGTGGACCCACCAATAAAAATTTCATAGGACGTGTTCAGTAGCTAAATTACATGACACCCAATTAGCATCCCGGGCTTAAAACATCTGCGTAACCACATGAAACTCCTCACCCACAGGGTGCCTGAGCTATAGTGCAGCTTGACTACAGCACAGCTGGACCGCAGTACCCCTGCACGTGCATCGAGGCGTGTGGGCCCTATCATCACTGCTTGCAGCTTTAATTGTATTTATTGACTTAGTTCAACTAGAAAGTCTCATTGAGATCAAATCTTGTTTGCAAGGGAGACCTGGCAAAGGTAGCTACAATCAAAGCTATTATTTTGTCAGTCCCTGATGTAGTCTCTTCACAGGTCACAGTAGGAAAATTAGAGCTGTTACTGATATCATTAAAGCATAGGTCACATTCATTCAAGCATATAGCGTGCACAAAACCAGGGCTATACAACTTGTATACTTAAATGAAATGCTGCCATGAATATTTCTATTAAAATACACCCATGCCGTTGGTTGTGAAAAGTCAAAAAAAAAAAAAAAAAGTTTATTATTCAGGAGCAACTGTCCATTTCAGCTTACCAGGAATTGTGTTGTCTAAGAAGAAACCGAGGAACCCTCCTACAAACATATGGGTGGTCAACAATATACGCAACACTTGGTCCACCTCCTTGACTCCTGAGTCACACACCGATGATAAAAGAAAAATATCACAAAAGATTTGTGAGGTTTTTTTTAAACACAGAAAATAGTTTATATTGATTCAGGTAAAGCTGTTGAGAGGTATTTTTAAAATTATATTTTCTATGTTAGTTTTACCTGTTTGAAGACAGTTGGGATTCTTCATGATCCAGTTTGGAATGACGAGTGCAGAAAACATGGAGAAACCGAATATAAAGATATTCCTAGAAGAATTCATATCTGTGGACTGTCATATAAAATGTGTCAGCAAAACACCAATAGTAGCAAAAATTTGCTTGTAAATGATTGAAAAAAATGATTTAGTGTGGTTGCTTACCTGTAGATTAGAAATTCCAGCAGCTCCTATGACCCCAAACATGATTGTGAACATTCCTCCAATCACAGGTGTGGGGATGGTTGTGAAGATTGCTCCAATTTTTCCAAGCATTCCCATCAAAATCATGAAAATTCCACTTAGAAGAATCACTGTCCGACTCCCCACCTGTTACCACACGGAGCATCATGCGGTTCATATATTTTGTTCAGGTAATCTGGTCCCACAGCAAAACTTCTTTGTGTATGAAATAGAAATTGTATCAGCCTCACTCATAAATTAGGTTTGCGTACTTGATCCAATTAATATTTACAGTATCTTACTCTGGTTATCCCGAGGGCTGCCACATTCTCACTAAACGAAGTAGTGCCATTGCCCGTGCCAAAGGCCCCTGCCAACAAAGAGCCAATTCCCTCAATGCCGATGCCCCGGCTGATGGCGTGCTTGGGAGGAGGTGGTGCACCTGACAGCCTGGCACACGCATGGTAGTCACCCACAGACTCTGCCATGGAGCATATTATTCCAGCCATAATGCCAAACACACCTGCCAGGCTGACAGTTGGTAACCCCCACTGACCTGAATAAAGAGTCAAACTTGTCACTGCTGAACACATCTTTTGGCAGTGTTTTAATTCCTGATGATCTTACCAGGATAAGTAAATGTGAACCAGGAAGCCTCACTCACGACATTGCCCTTCACATCAGTGCGGGCCAGGTACCCGTATTCAGCTGGATCAGATGGCAGGACATCATAGATGGTGAGGATGTAGCAGACTAACCATGAGACTGCAATGCCCAGTAGAATCTAATCAACATCTAATGTTAGTAATAGAGTATGTTCTTGCCACATTAAATATTAAATGAAATTTCTCGAAAACATACAGGCATTATCTGAAAGAGAAAGAACTTCGAGATGTGCAGTTTCTTGATTTTGTCGTATGCAGGAACAGGGATCGGTATGCGGCGGAGGTACTGAGAGAAAAGGATGATCAGCGCTGCGGTCCTGTGTATATGAAAATAATAAGCAAAAGGATGTGCAAACAAAAAACAGTCTAATGATTGAAACGTACTGGTGATGCCACCATAAACAGTGAAAATAAAGCTGGCTTGTCTCATATCGAAACTGCTAGTTTTGGCTAAATACTAAAGCACCACAAGGCAGAATTTACATTGTATTTTAATTTTAGACCGTGTCCTCCTCGGATGGAGGGTGAGTGCTAAATCTTCAACACCATACTGGTGCTTCAGAATGGTGACATACATGGCAGAGATGCCCCAGTGACTGCCAGCCTTCACTCCAGCTGAGTCGTACAGCGACAGGCCTATGAGTGAGACGGTTGGGGCAATGGTTAAGGGGCCAATGAAGCGCATCAGGAAGCCGATGAGGCCGGAGAAACCAACCAGGACCTGGAGGAGAGAGGCTACCATGATAGAGCCCTGCAGCTGTGGACAGGAACACAGTGTCCAAGAACATTAGCATTAATGTCACCATGCTTTCTTTGGCTGAGTGATAGACTTTAAGGATTAATGCAACTTGTTACTTCCTGGAGGATAAACCACATGTGCTCACTGAATAAATCACGAGCTCTGCAGAAGTGCTCTTATGTTTTTGTTAGCATGCCTTTAAGGGAAGATTTGGATGCACAGAATTTGTGTTGGCATACTGTTCTCATGCGGGTCTGCCACACTTCTATGAAGATAGGTGAGGAGGTATTGACCAAACTGGCATTCTTGGTCCAAGCTGGGCACTCCCAGTCTGGCATGGACAACAAGGCCATGGCAGGGGTCACCAAGGCAAATGTACCTCCCTGTAGGATGGGAAGCCTAAAAGTGTGACATAAAGAGAAATAACTCTCTCTCTCAGGCAAATAGACTGTTAGTTGAATCCATAGTTAGCACATGGTAGTGATGCAAGCCTACAAAAGAAAACATTAAAGCTGTCAAATATAAGCTAGAAGTTTCAACTTGTTAGTTGTTAGTTTTTTTTAGCATAAGTTATACAATAATGGCACAATAAGAGAAACATCCTGTAGCTTTGTATTCTATAGTACTCACAGAAAGCCAATATTAACAGTATTAAAAATAATAGCAAGCCCGCATTATTAAAGCCAGGGAGCTGGACTTGATACAAGCACCAAGTGATACCTGGAAGAATTGCTCTTTGTTTTGTTATTTCAAATAATCTTGCTAATTCAGGTGTCTTGCAAACTGAAACTTGTCTTGCAAACTTTATCATTTCTTTAAATAACCTTTGTTTTGAAAAACAAAACAAAGCAATTAATTACTAATTAATAAAGGATCTATGTCATTACTTCTGTGATCAAAATCATAAAACGTACTGGAATTTTTCTGGGATAGGTCCCCCCCCCACGACTCTGAGCTGGATAAAGGGAAGAAAATGGATGGATGGGCTTTGTGCATCCACGCTAACAGCCAAACTTCCTGTCTAAACAGAGTTCAAATTAACTATCAATTCAGTCTTTCCCTAAAGGATGCTAAGCAGCGCAATAACCCAGCAACACTGCTATTACCTGACACCGAAGACGACCTGCAGGAGTGTGCACAGGCCAGAGACGAAGAAAATGTTGTTAATGAGCCGACTCTGGGTCAGGCTGTCATGCTGCAGACACAGGCCCTCCGAGAGAATGAGAGGGATAGAAATTATCCCACCAAATGCTGTCAGGTAATGCTGTAGAGGAGAGGAACAATGATGAGAATGGCAAAATGATGGCAATGATTCCACTGGTACCAACATTAGTGGCACCAAGAGAGCAGAAGACTCTATGATTATTTGGACAATGACACGTTTATTTGTATTTTTGCCTCCGTACACCACTATATTTTCAGAGGCTCAAAAGTCATTGGACACACTAACATAAATATAAGGATTATTTTTTATATTCTTGGATGGAAATCCTTTGCAGTAAGTGACTGCCTGAAGTCCTGCTACTTCTATCAGCAGTCACATCATCAAGAAACACTAGTGACCCGGGTCCAGTGGCAGCCACACATGCCCATGTCATAACATTGCCTCCACCATGTTTGACAGATTAAAACCACAAAGTTGCCTACTAATCACATCGCAGATTAAACCCACCTGAATGGCCAAGAAAATACAAAGGTACCAAGGTGGAACATCAGTCACACAATAGGTTGGTTTATTTCTGTCTTCCTCTGCTACAGAATCGCTCCCACAAGTTTTATCTGCATTTCCTTTGAGTTGATCATTGACTTGCTCTTCCATCTGTAGTATCATTCAAAAAAAAAAAAAAAAAGAAAAATCAATACCACAGACAAACAAGCAGAACAAATGCTGAGGAGTAAAAGGAAATGAGAAATCATTCACATTATCTCAGAAATAGCTCACTTGCAGTTTACTTGAAAAAAAAAGTTTAACTAAAGCCAGACAATGCAAAGACCTGTCTTCAATTCCTATTTATGATTAGTAAACATTAGAGTTCATTCATGCTGAGTTATTGAAACATTTGAGTTTTTATGTGTACTTCCAGGCAGATAGTAGATGCCAGAGATAAACACTGTGAAACACTGTATTTCTTTATTGTCTCATAATATGTTTAAGACAAGATACCAAAATGTCCTTTCACCCTTTACTCCCGTTGGATTAATTGGAACAGGGTGAAGCACAGTTCTTATTGTTTAACACAGTGTGCAGTTCAAAGCAAGGTGAAAGTTTCTGAGTGCCTGTTAATGTTGACTTTATTTAGAAATAACACTTAAAGATGCCTGCATTAGTATGTTTTACATGAATAAGTTATTGTACTCACATCAAATGCAAGATTGTCGACTCCACCGTTTTCCTTCACTGAAGCCATTGAAATTCCACAAAGAAGCAGAGTTTCTACCAAGAGACGAATGGGAAAGGAAATACAAGCACACACCAACAAACAGATCACATGCTGAGGTGTCAAAGGTGGACAGGGGCTTGTAATGGTGTCTTACTGGCAGTGTTTGCCTTTCAGAGTTTGTCATCACATTTATGGCTGGCACAGGTATGTCATCTCAGGACTAAGTTCAGCTCCATGCATCCATGTTAATTATTTTTTAACCATGTGGAATTCCAAGCACTCCTAAAAGTAGGTTTAGAGAACAAGGTAAACAAATAAGACAAAAATACTGTACTTGGTCATATCTTACCCAGTTTCTGTGAGTTAAAAATTATGCAGACTTGTGTTGTCAGGATCTGGTGTGACTGCCTTGTGAAGCAAAAACTTCTGCTCACTGTCAGTCAGCCCTGGACTTTCAGCTAGTGGGAATTTTTGCCCAGTCATCTGATTTGACTTGGCTATGCCAAAAACAATATATTTATTCTTCTTAGACCATCTGTGATAAAACAGCTAGTGTGCTTAATGTCACTGTTTTTCTTTATGAACCACATTCAACATCAATTTAAGTTTACAGACAGAGGATTTCCAAACTTACTGCTCGATCAAAAGCTACTACCCATCCTAGCTCAGATGTTGGAAAACTGGGCCAAACCATGATACTCTCACCACCATGCTTTACCATAGGATAAGATAAAGTTCATGAGGTTCTTATGCTGTGGTGCAAGTGTTTTCCTTTCTCCCAACAAAATGCTCATCTATTTCTTAGACTGATCCAACCGCAAAACATTGTTCAAACCATCCTCTGGCTTTTGCTAGTACTCTTTAGCAAACCTCAAACTGAGCAGCAGTGTTCTTTTTGGAAAACCTTCTTGCAGCCCTTCCAAGTGCTGCACTCTTGTTCAGTAACCTCTTGATGGTGGACTCATGAAGATGAGTAATAATGGTCTTGACTTTTGCCCATTTTATGCAGTCTGTTCTTTAAATGAAAAAGGCCACCTGTTCCCACTTTGGATTGGATTGAATCTCGTCAACTGAAAGATATTGACCTGACTCTAAACTCACCCAAAAGTTAACTGCTACTCCAAGAGGTTCACATTTATTTGCCATTGAGAATTAATATTGGCTTGCATTGTGGCAGCATTGTGGTGGTGTGATGGTTAGTACCACCTTGCAGCAGGAAGGTCCTGGGTCCAAATCCACCCCCAGGCTGTGGAATTTGCATTTTCTCCCTTTGTCTGCATGGTTTCCAAAAATTCTGGCCTCCATACCATGCATGTTAGGTTAATTGGTTGTAGGTGTAAATGGTTGTCTGTCTCCCTGTGTTAAGCTTCTTCAAAAGATTGGCGACCCATCCAGGACGTCCCCTACCTCTTGCCCTATGACAGCTGGCATAGGCTCAATCCCAGCTGTGACCCTGAATAAGCAGAAAAAAATGGCTGGATAATATAGGCTTGTTCTTTGAAATAGACAAATGACCAAGTATAATATTTTTGTTTCATTTTATTTTATTTATATGGGTTCTCTTTAGCTACATTCAGGACTTGTGTTCAAATATGATGGTTTAAGCATAAAAAATTAAAAGTTTCACAAACATCAGATTAATTTTTAGATACCTAACTTATGTAAGTGATCATAAAATCCACTGAGAGCTCTGATAAGTTGTCAGATAGGAAAGGGATTTAATACGCCTAAACAACTTTATATAGCACCTTAAGCAATACTTAGTGATAAAACAATGGCTGATTACAGATGGATAGATAGATAGATAAGTGGATGGTTGGGTATATTTTCCCAGCAAGGAGAAAGAGATGCATCAATACACAACAGACTTTTATTTGCTGATGACACAAATATCTTGTGCTCTGGTGTGAATTTGCAGTAACTCACAATTTAAGGGGTGCACTAAATCTAAAGATCCACAGTTTTCAGATGACCAGAAGAAGCTTTTCTATATTCATACATGTTTTATGTGTGTATGTGTGTGTAGACTTGTATATAGTTATACATGTATTTTGTCTGATTGATGAACACTGAATTGTAAATTATTTAAGAGTATTAAGGTAGTAGGATCAAATACATGTAAACTTATTTCTACACCTTTTCAATCATGTAAATGGTGTGGTATACAGAGTTATATACTTTTTTTTTTTACTTTGTTTTTTCTTCTGTTTACAATGTATTTTGTTTTGTTTTATTTCATTTATATTTACATGTTCAAGATATAACAGTCAATCCTGAAACTTGGTAAAGAGGTGGTGCGATGTTTCATGGTCCTGGGCTGTCTGCCCAGCGTTTTGTGTTTAGTTTAATTTTCCCTGAGTTTTGTTATTTCCCAGTTTGTTTTGATGTTCTCGTTCCCTTTGTCCCTGTCTCCCCTGCATCTATGGTCTTGTGTCTGTTTTATCCTTTTGTCTTGACCCTGACCTCCTGTGGTTTCATATTGAGTTTTATTCCTAGTGTTGTGACTAGTCTGTGTCTCTGTCCCGCGTCTGTGTGCCAGTCCCCCGTGTCTACTCTGCGTGTACCTTGTTTAGTCACTTCCTGTTTTATTTTACCAGTCTTGTGTTCCCTGTGCTTTGTGTTTAGTTTTGCTTCCCTGTGTTATTAGTTTCATTTTCCTCTTGCCCTGATTACCTGATGTGTATTTAAGCCCTCAGTTTTCATCTGTTCGTTGTCGTGTCGTTGTCCACGACTCCCGCTGCTGTGTGTGTGTCCCTGTGTTTGTGTTCACTCATTTAGTTCTGGCACCTGACCATCCCTGTGAAGTCCTGATCTTTTGTTTTTCGTTGTTTTTTGTTTTTCATTTTGGGGTCTTCCTGCTCCTGCTGCACAGCTTGATATGACACGATGAGTCACACATGAAAGGACCCAAATGCAGGACACCAGAGAAAGATAAAAGTCCAAAACTGAAATCATCAATTCTAGACTTGAGTCTTACAACTGAAGTCAGTCAGTGAGGAGGATAACATGTGCAAAGAGTTGACAAGAGGCAAGGTCCAAAAATGCCAAAACATGATCCATGAAACTTGGCACTGCAACAAGGAAATAGACAAGAAAACATGAGGAAATTAAATTAAACTGGAAATAAACTTGAGGTTAGGTGGAAGGTGCGGCTGCAATGAATATAAAATTAATCTGGTAAATTAGAATATGAGGGGGTATAGTCACAATAAAACCACTTGTGATTGGTAGAAGATCCTTTGCAGGTTTTAGGGTGGGGCCCCGTCATCCAGCTGGGAGAGGGAGACCATTGTGCCATTGCCATAAGTGGGTGTGTTTGTTTGGCAGCAAAATGTTCAGATATGTGATAAGTGTCAAAGTAGCACCCACTTGGATGGCAGTACCCAATGTTTCTTAGTAGAACATTAACCAGATGACATTTTTCACATTATTGTTGGAGGCTTTAATAGTGAGATCAGATTATACTGAGGTGAATAATTGTCTAACTCTATGTTTCTAAAACTGTGGGGCGCCCCACCTAGTCAGGGTCATGACAGGTGGGGCACGAATCACCTGGGAGAAAAGTCAGGCGTGAAAAATTTTCATCTGGTGAAGTGGGGCATGATGGAAAAAGTTTGAGAACCACTGCTCTAACTAAACGCCTGATGCAGAAAACAGAGGGTAAAGTTTTAAAAAAGGTAGAAAGATGCAGCATTGATATGGTAAGATAGGATGTTAGCCTTGGGGAAGGACTGTGCTCTCATAGTGTCTCAGTAGGTCTAGTGTTTACAGAATAGTTTGCTTTCCTCTTTAGCTTACTAATTTCATGTTGCGCTCAGAGATAATGCTGACAGATTCTGTTTGATGGTTTATGGTTTGCATGTGGCACTTCCTTCACACTATTACAAGTCGTTGACAGGACAAAACTGAGAAGATTGTTAGATAAAAAGATTTAGGCCAGCAAAGACTTGGAGCGCTCTTTGTCACAAAGCAGTGAAGAGAGTGTGGGGACTGATTAGTGTGGTGAGCCAAGCATAACAATAGATATTTGAGAAACTATCAGATGAAAACACATCCCAGTGTCCAGTTATATAACAGAAATTATCATATTAATTGTAGCACATAAAGAGGGTCAGTTGTAGTGCTGTGTTTTGTCTCTTGCCTGTGGGTACCTGAGGGGTATTTGGTATGAGGTCATAGCAACCCAGACAGTAATGACACTATCAGAAAACATAACTGCATCCAGGTCCACCTCAAAGTAAAGAGAAAATCAATAGATCATCAGTTAGCAGCAGCAGCACAAGCAAGATATTTCTTTTCATACCATTGCTAATATCTACGTTTACACTTGCAAAGTACTGTTGGGCTCCACAATTAAAGAGCCATTTATACTCTAGATTACTCTTAGGATATCATGCTTTAATGTCATTGGGTGCAATCCAGCAAATCATTAACTCCCTGCAGCATTTTCATATGTAGTGCCTCTTTATCATTTTGTTTTATTACCAGGCAGATGAATTTTTCATGTTCTAAGATCAGAAAGGCATTTCAGCCAATTTGTGAGGAAAGAGCGAGTAAAAAGTGAGCTATTTGATCATTAAAACGCTGAAGTACATTCTCTAATGTGTTTTGTTGCATCTATTTATTTGCATAAAAAATACTTGCAACACCGTGCTGAGAAAACATTGCTTTTCAGCCCCTTCTGAAAATGCCACAAATCAACAGCATGGTGCTGTGCTGTGTAATGTTTCCTTATTTAAAATGTGACAGCTGTAGTGATGCATCTCCGTCAGGTTCACTCATCAGTTAGCAGTGGTGCGACTGAGACTCGTGTTCACATTCATTCATGCACATCTGCTCATACATTAACACAACAGTACAGACTCCTTTTGACATGTTCTGGAAAGAAAAGGTTGGATGCAGAAACGTAAACACATGGGCCGGAAGCAGCAAAGAAAATCCAGTTAGCGGACTTCATGTCATATTTATTGATGCAGCAACAATGGTCTCTCAATGAGCCTGGGGGAACACATAAAGAATGCACATCCTCTTGGAAACACTGTAGCAACATATGTCACTATGGCTGCATTGTACAGGATCAGGCTTATTTTCTTTCTTGTATTATTTTCTTTCTTTTATAACTGGCCAAAAAAATTATTTGGACATCTTAACAACCCAGAGTACAAAGTAAACTTTAAACCAGGCGTAAACAGGTGAAAATTGGTTTTCAAAAGAACTTTTACAGTCAGTAGGGAGGCTACAGCAGATAACAGTTATCATAAAGTTCACGTTATTATTTTAACCCCTTTCTATCATTTCTCATATCTCTTTGCGGCCGTGATAAGGAGCAGTGAGTCATTCATGTCTTCCACAGACAAGCTTGTAGAGACTGAGAACGTCAAACATGCTGCATTTCTACCTGAACAAAATCAGATTAATGGCTGCCTTTCTCGTGTCGCGTACATTTTAAAATCACAGAGTTTTCAAAGTAAACAAGTGACAGGACCACTCTGTTCAAAAGTGAGCTTAGGGTAAGAAAAGGAAAAATACAACAGTGTGTACGCTCTTGCAGTGAGACAAACTGATTCAAACAAAACATTTCATTTTGGAATCAGTTTTGATAATTGGGGTTTCATTTAGACAAGTGGAATACAGGTTTTTTTGTTTTTTTTTAATTAAATAGTGACAAAAATTAAGAATGCATAAATTCATGTAAAAAACAAAAAAATGATATACCGTATTTTTCGGACTATACGTCGCTCCGGAGTATAGGTCGCACCAGCCAAAAAATGCATAATAAAGAAGAAAAAAACATATATAGGTCGCACCGGACTATAAGTCGCACTTTTTTGGGGGGGGGGGGGTTGATAGAATCCGAGACTCAGAGCACAAATTCCATCTTGAACGGCAATTTAAAATAATAATGGATTAAAGAACAGGACGAACACGGTTACACCTACGTTATGCTAACGTAGCACATTCAGCTACATGACGCACAACGAACACGTGTTCGGTATTGTAACGTTGTAAACACACTTCCAAAGTCGGCGATATTCACAACAAAGGTCGTCTTTATTAACAGAAAAACGGCTGCTGTAGGCCACAGCCACGCCAACCACAACTACAACAGCTGAACAGCAACACACACACAGGCAAGCTCTCGGTCTTTTTCTCTCTCTCCATGCTGCCTTCACGAACCTCCCGAACAGTCCGAAATCCCACAACATCAACACGCTCTCTAACTAAGAGAATCGCTACAGTATGTTAACGTAACATTAAGTTATTCAGATAATCATAGCATAAAGAACATACTAACAAGTTAACCAAACCATCAATCCATTGAATTCTTCATCCTCGGTGTCACTTCTAAACAATTCCGTACACTCCGTAGACGAAGCGCCGCTTCCTCTTCTGTGTCGCGTTAGTCAGACTCGTCGTCAGCTGCAGTTCCAATTATTCCAGCCTTTCTGAATCCCAACAGGATGGTTTGTCACTGAAGCCCATGTTTTCTTGATCCATCCAATGACTTCCAGGAAAGTTGGGTGGCGCATTCTCCCAGTTGCCGTTAAGCTGTGCTCTCCATCCATCATCCAATGCACCCACAGGTTACGCAAGACTGCCTTAAAGCTGCAGTTCACGGAGATGTCAAGTGGCTGGAGTATTTTGGTTCATGTGTTATAAATGTCACATATACGTCGCTCCGGAGTATAGGTCGCACCCCCAGCCAAACTATGAAAAAAAGTGCGACTTATACTCCGGAAAATACGGTAAATAAAATTACTGGTGTCTCTGTATAAGCACTAGCCAACTTGACTTCCCAAAAGGCTTCTTTCGAGCAAGTGAGATGTATTTTCAAGTTTTCCTTACTTAAAAACTATGAAAAGATTAAAAAAAAATCCCAACTCTCTTTACTTATAGTTCTTGTCTATGCTTAACCTAATCAAGCAACTCAATGCATTTAAGCATGCAAACATGGTCAAGATGACCTGCTGAAGTTTAAGCTGAGCATCAGAATGGAGAAGAAAGATGATTTAAGTGACTTTGAATGTGGCATGGTTGTTGGGGCCAGAAGGGCTGGTCTGAGTATTTGAGAAGCTGTTGATCTACTGGGATTTTCCAGCACAACCATCTGTTGGGTTTACAGAGAATGGCCAGAAAAAAGGGAAAATATCCAGTGAGCAGCAGTTCTCTGGGTGAAAATGCCTTGTAGATGTCAAAGGTCAGAGAATGGCCAGGCTGCTTTGAGCTGATAGGAAGGTAACAGTAACTCAAATAACCACTCATAACCAAGATATGCAGAAAAGCATCTCTGAATGCACAGTATATTGAACCTTGAAGCAGATGGGCTACAGCAGCAGAAGACCACACAGACTGCCACTCCTGTCAGCGAAGAACAGGAAACTGAGGCTGCAGTTTGCAGGGGCTCAGCATCATTGGACAATGGAAGATTAGAAAAACTTTGCCTCGTCTGATAAGTCTCGGTTTTTTGCTACAGCATCTGGATGGCAGTGTGAAAATTTGGCACAAACAACATGGAAGCATGGCTCCATCTTGCCTTGTATCAGTGGTTCAGGGTGCTGGCCGGGGGTGTTTTCTTGGAACACTTTGGGCCCCATAGTACCAACTGAGCATTGTTTAAAGTCCACAGCCTACCTGAGTATTGTTGCTGACCATACCATCATTTTACTGCAGTGTACCCATCTTCAGCCTTCAGCAGGATAACACACCATGTCACAAAGCGCAGATCATCTCAAACTGGTTTCTTGAACGTGACAGTGAGTTCATTGTACTTAAAGGGCCAGATCTCAGTCCAATAGAGCACATCATGGCTGTACAACTGACACATCTGGAGCAACTGTGTGATATTATCATGTCAATATGACCCCAGATCTCTGAGGAATGTTTGCAGCACCTTGCTGAATCTGGGCAATGAAGAATTAAGGCAACAACAGTCTCTGATTATTGTGTTTTTCACATTTGGGTGTTTTTGTAAGAGAACACTAATAGAAATTCATCAGCAACTTAAGAAGACAACAAACAGACAATATCACTGATGTGCTTTGAATATTTAGCGATCAGTTTACACAACAAACATTGTGTGCTGTTTGCCTCCTTATCAAATAAGCAGAACAAGTGCAGCAGATGTCCAATTGGAATTCAATCAGTGCTAATGGGTCAGACTAGGACAATAATGATCACAAAAATGATTTTGCTTTGAGTGGCACATGTAGAAAAACACAGATTGTAAGTATTATTAATTATTTTATTGTCCTGAAGAGCACACTGATGTGAGCTGCAGTTGGTGTAGTGCAACCTCCTATTTGAATACAGCACAAAGGTTACCTTTCAAACAAAAAGGCCTCATCAAATGCAATCAAGAAGTTGCCCCTAGGCTTCTTCTGTAGTCAGTCTAGCATACTGATGCTTTACACTTATTGACAAGCGTTAAACCTTTGAACCTGAGGCAGAATTGAGACAAAATAATTGAATTTCTTGTTCACTGCTCTCTCAGACCACTTGATGTTGTCACTCCTGTGAAGTTTGCTAAACATTAGTGTCAATTCAACCAAAGGGCTGAAGGTCAAAGCAGTAAAGATGCTTTAGTGTAGAATCAGCCAGCTTCCATATCAGTTCAGCATAGTTGTTAAAGTGGTGAATCACTCTTGTCTATATTTTTTATTTAAAGTTACTGCTTTACTGCATAGGAAAAAAAACAAAAAAAACCAACATAACTTAATTATTGACATGTTTTACAACCTCCCCAGTGAGCCTAAGGAGATAAAACCTTTCCTATAGGTATTTTCTAAGTAGTTTCCAGGTGCTTAATCCATGGTTGAAGTCCTAACTGTGCAAAATGCAATATAATATGCCCAGCCCAGGACACAGAGTGCCAAACAAATCGCTGAAATCCACTGAAATGATTACCTGTGAATTGTAGTTCTTCAGTACACTGCGTTTTAGCTGCCTTTCCTCAGCTGCAGTTAGTGGGGATGAAAATCAATGACATGGCAAAGCTGTGCTATTTTGTGTTTTATTGGGGCTTTTTAAAGAGTCTCTCAAAGTCGAAGTAGACACACACCTGTCTGTGCAGTCACTGTAGTGTAGCAATAAAATGTGCATTTAGATTTATTGCTGAGCTAACACCATCCCCAATGAACCGTTTTTTTCTCCAAAAAATGTGATTTCTGCTTTAATTTGCTTATCCCATGAAGAACAAACGGACTTAGACTGTGAAGCTGTCGTCCCGCTCATGAGCTCTTTCATGTGGCATATTGACGTGATGTTATGAAACAACAAAGGCAGAAACTACAGCAAGCCAGCAACAAAAGGTAGCTGAGAGAAAGCGAGGGAGGAATGGTGGATAAGCTGGAGGGCTTTTTTTTAAAAAATGTCTCTTAGCAAAAAAAGAAATGTGGTCTGAGAAAATTTATGTAGGCGCAAATACAAATACATGCATCTCCTTCACCATCAGCCTGGACTCACACTTTAATAAATGTTTTGATGGCCAACCCCTGTGGAACATTTATCTCTGTCTCTTCATCACAGTTTGATTTATGTAACAGCCACAGTTTGCATTAACACAGCTAAATCAATACTCATTATTAAAAGCCAGGAGAGGAGAACATATGCAGCAGGACCACATTAAACGTTAATTCACTGCAGAGTTTCAGTACGAAGGGTTTGTAAATTTGAGATGTGTAGCTGTCAATTATTTATGTTTTGGGGGTAAAAGAAAAAAGGTTTACTGGCCTTTTTCCTGCTACAGCATTTTTTGTTCACCATAAGTTCTCAATAAAGATCTTCTTATTTTACTACCAGCCTTGAGTGTCATGCTGTCAGCAGCTGGGTCCACATAAAAAAAAACTTTCATTAGCTTTTCTAAGCAACTTGACAATCTGATCAAGCCTTTCTTGGACTGCCTGACATGTTTTGCTTTCTCTGCTGAGTGCAGCAATGAGATTGTTTCCTCAATAACTATGTAATTTTCGTTAACACATTCCAGCAAACAGCCATATAACCAAATTAAAATGTGCAGGTCCTGCACCACCGTAAGTGCTCCTAATATTATTCAGAAAACGCACAAGCATTTTGGCTGGCTATATGAGATTTCTTTCATGGGAGGTGGGTTATGTAATCAGCTTGATAATATGGATGTACAAATCACTCGGTGACCTTTATTCTTATCAAAACTACATTTTCTTTTGTTCCAAACCTTGAATAGTAATAGACTGGCCTATTCTCCTGCATTCAATTTATTCACATTCATATTCTTTTTTAAGTTGCACTCATTAGCTTTCACGCCTTGAAGACTTCATTAGAATTTTCACCTTTACTAAAATGAAAAAAATAAATAAATAAAAATCCAGAAACAGTTTGCATTAATAAAAAATTACTCATGGGTGGTGCCAGTTACACAGCTCTTTGAGTATGCATCTCACACTCACATAAGCTCCCACTTCTCAACCCTGAAAGAGGACGTTCAACTTTATTTTCTCAGGTTATGTCTGTGATATTCAGTCAAGAAGCTGAATTCTGTTATAGCAGGAAAAAAGTTACCAAAGCAGACCAATTTTTGATGGGCATCCAGTAAAGTATTATATTATACTATAATAATAAGCCTGCACCTGCATGGCTGCTCATTAGGATAATTCAGATCCAGTATTACACAATAAATCAGAGCTAAATCCTCTTTATAGGCCATTTCATCCTTGCACAGGCCTTTTGGACCCCCATTGAGTGTTGTATTGAGAAAGCACGCTGATGCTACAATGAAGATGCTAATAGCATTACAGTTTGGGATGAAGGGAGATATGGCACAGTCTGATGAGTGCATAAACAACCAAGCTGCTCTGTAATGACACCTGCATGGGCCATTTGGAGCTTCATTTCCATTCTTTACTGCTTGCTGTCTCTTGCTACTTCACCCGATAATCTGCTTGGTCATGTTTGTTATCTACCCACAAGAACAACAGAAGCCTTTTAAGTTCCAGGCTTATTATTAACCTTTTCAGACAATATCCCCCATCAAAATGTGTTTCCTGCTCTGTAACATAAATTTGATGCTCTATGTTGAAACAGATCGCTACCTCATCATGAGTAAAAGTGTCCACAACCATAGTGACAACTCTTTGAGGCTGTATTTAAGAATAGTGGTGATTTCAGATCAGGATAATGATTATGATAATTAGTGCAAAGTATAGTATGGCTGAAGGAAATAGCACGTGAGTTATGCCAAATATAAAACCAAAGGGGATGGAGGGGGCTTTCTCTCCTCCACCAACCCCCATCAAGTAGAGTACAGTTTTCTTTCATGATTAATTAGTGAGTTGAGCTCTACCAGACACCCCGTTTTTGGTTTTCTTTTTCACTAGTTTAGTTGATTTAACATTAGTTTAGGGTAGAACACAATGATCCACTTTTTTGGTTTATTCAAAGCCTTTTTCATTTTGTTGTTGGTTTCAGCAGGGGCTCTTAAGTGTGTTTGGATAAAAGTATTTTTTTTTGGGGGGGGGGGGGGTGATGGGTATTTAAAATGTTACATTTAGATTTAGGGTTTAGAATTTAGATTTAGGGACTTATAATTTGGGGGCTTGTCTGGGGCTTGGAACCAGGGCCTCTCATAAACTAACATTTGTTATTAGGCACAAAGTACAGTTCTAGTTGATGGATATGGCATGTCTTTTGCATCAGGCATTGGCATTAACATGCACATCAAAATTCATGGAACTCCAGCCATTGAAACATTTCAGGACCACAAATGACAACCTTGTAACGGTTAGTAGCTTCATCCTCTTGGGGTATTTAGAGTACCATCTCCCAGGCAACATGGGGAGCTACCAAACTGCAAGTAAACCCATTTAATAGAGACATTGTTGACAAATTCCAATGGAAACAAAATGTCAGTATGATTCATTCTCGAGGCTGAGACTGTCAACTCTAGAACAATGACCCTGACCCTGGAGCCTTATTCCACAACAAACCAACAATGGTAAAGACCTCATAAAAACATTTTATTAAAATCTTAATCCACAAATTCTAAATATATTGTAGTTTTTGTTGATTTTTGTGAATGGTATAATTCTTGCAAAAATAAAAACAGAAACACAAGAGGTGATAAGTAGTGAGAACTTCAGGTCTTTAGTAAATCAGACTGCACTGATGTACTAATAATAAGATGCTCCTGCACAACAAAATATCAGAAAACAAGTGTATATTGACCAGAGGGATATTAACAAAAGCATATTTGGCCACCAATGACTGTGCACAGACTCCCCTATTGTTCTTGGACTGTCATCAAAGTCTCACAATAGGTTCGAGCCAAACACAGAGCTTGTCCTCACCAAAGATCAAAGCGTGGTCAAGGCTTTCATGCGACCCACTGCATTGTGTTTATCATGAGCCACTTTGCCTTTTGTTCATTCATGTAAATAGAGATGATGAAAGATGTGGTGCTGCTGCTGCAGACGAGCCAATCTGAGTCGTGCTCTAAGAGACCAGCAGAGCACTCTTAGCTTTTCCTCTCAAATCCCCTGTAAGCTCCTACAGTATATCTTTGTGGCTCACTGAAATATTAATCAGGCCTAGAGCAAAAGCGGTAAAGCCACAAAATCACATACACAGGACCATATGTGAATGAACACACACATGCGCGCGCACACACGTGCATGCGCACACGCACACACACACACTTTTCAGAGCATGGAACTTGTATAATTTAGTGGCTCAGTGCTTTTGATATCTAGTGGCTGCATGGCTCACTGTGGAATACTGAGCCTCAGACATAACTTCCTCCCCTGAGACAAAAGAGGAAACTGCAGAGCCCTGCTACCCTACTGCTGTTCACTGAACACAAAGCATACACGCATGAAAATAGTCTGCCTATATTTCACACTAAAGAATCAGCTTGTATTGCTTATATGCGCAATATACCATCTGGCAGTACAGTTTTATGTTCTTAACAGTAATTAATCCAGTCACCCCAGTGGAGGCTATGTGGAGTAACAAATAGAGATGTCAATAACCAGTCATGTAGGCATGACGAGCACAGAGAAGAAAGCAGATTTGTGGAAGGCAATATTCCCATTTAGCTTGCAGCGGTTGCAGTTTCTGGACTTATGGTTTCCAAGACATGATTGAATTTGAATGTATTTTGTGGCATATAAAGGTCAGTGCTTGTCATCCTATATAAAAAAAAATACAGTGCACAAAAAATTTAAGGAACACTTTGAAAACACATCAGATCTCACTGAGGGGAAAAAATCATACTGCATATCTACACTGATATGGACTGGGTAATGTGTTAGGAATGAAAGGATGCCACATCTTTTGATGGAAATGAAAATGATCAACCTACAAAGGGCTGAATTCAAAAACACCCTGAAAATCAAAGTGAAAAAATGATGCAGCAGTCTAGTCCATTTCTCAGAAATATAATTGCAGCAACTCAAAATGGTACTCAGTTTGTATGTCCCCCACGTGCTTGTATGCATGCCTGGCAACACTGGAGTATGCTCCTAAAGAGACGATGGAAGGTGTCCTGGGGGATCTCTCCCCAGATCTGGGACTGGGGTCCAGATCTGCCACTGAACCAGTCTGAGGTGCAACCTGGCAGCATCAGATGGATTGAAACATAATGCCCCAGAGGTGTTCTATTGGATTAAGGTCAGGCGAGAGGAGGAGCCAGGCAGTGGTATCAATTCCTTCATCCTCCAGGAACCACCTCCATAATGTCGTCACACGAGGCCGGGCACTGTCATGCACCAAGAGGAACCCAAGACTTGCTGCACCAGTGTAGGGTCTGACAATGGGTCCAAGGATTTCATCCCGATACCTTATGGAAGCCAGGGTGTCGTTGTCTAGCTTGTAGAGGTCTGTGTGTCCCTCTATTGATGCCTCCACAGACCATCACCAACCCACCACCAACCCAGTCATGCTGAACAAGGCAGCATAATGTTCTCCACAGCTTCTCCGGACTCTTTCACATCTGTCACATGTGCTCAGGGTGAACCTGCTATAAGATAAAGCTACTACTCAAGAGGAGGCAAAGAGAAGCTCACAGCAGAGACAACTTACACCACAGGAGGTAAAACAAAACAAAACAAAACAAAAAAAACCCCCAACAACAACAAAAAAGCTGCATTCATTATTGCAAAAAAAGGGCTTCATGCCCCCCAAAAACATCAAATCCTGCCTGCTACTGTACTGGTGACCAGCAGGATTCAGGCAATTTGAAAATACACAAAAGTCTGTTCAAATGAAAGAACGTAACCTGATAAAAAATTGCACTCACTCTGCAGCTGTTTTTCTAAACTATTTGCACCACATTTAGCTGACCCAGTAAAACCATGAAGCACATCACATCCCTTCACCGCACCATTTCACTAGGGGAAAAAACAGCAGGAAAATCTCCAGTCTGCACGGTGAAGCTGGGATTTAGCCTTCAGAACTGCAGAGCATCAAGAACTGCCCCTTCTGAGCATATCCCCAAAACATAAAGGAAAATCTAAACAGTATATTCATAAGCAATAACTCATTTGCGTTGCTTTGAATCTATTGTTGCCTTCCTTGCAGCAGTTCTTCTCCCAGCTTGCTTGCCCTCCCCCCTTTTTTTCTTATTTGTTCTCCCTGCACCAGCGTTTATGAGTGCTGCAGGAATCACACCAAGACCCACATGACTGCAGCCTCTTACAGCAAACAAAGTTATAATATGTCCATTAAAAAAAGAACTAGAGCCTACAGAGACCTCTCTATCTTGTCATACTTTGAAACAGAAAAACAAATTCGTGAGGCGATGGCATGGTGATTAGTACTTCAGCACTACAGCTACAAGGAGGACAGGGGAATATTTAACTTAAATGAGCAATTATGATTTTCTTGAAGCAGGCTTGTGAATATTTATGATGATTTTTCCCTGATTTCTATTCCAAATGTGATGATGTTACAAGAGGAAATAGTAGTAATTTTGCTGTAAATGTGTGTTTTTCAGGAGAAAGAGCTACAAAACCTGGCGGCAATGGATATGGAGTTGCAGAAAATTGCAGCCAAGTTGCATGACAAAACTGCATAACTGAAAACATTTCAAAACATCAGTGAATAAAAGTTGCAGTCGCAACCCAAACACTCAAAAAAAGTGGTACCACTGCCTTTACTTTGATATACATGGCAGTGGTGACATGCTGGCTGCTTTACAGACTGGACTGCACTGAGAATGGGATGACAAAAAGTGACCACATGCACGTGTATGAATTCAAATCCCAAACTGCACAAAGTGTGTGCAATTCTGTGCAAAGTCTGTACAAATCAAAAATAGAAAAGCAAGAGAGGGCAAACCAGAGATGGGATATCTTAAAAGTATGAGGAGAAGAGGAAGTAGCAGGGGCCCATGGCCCCATTCCTAATCATGATATCTATCCGCTTGGACAGTTCATCACAATGGCCAACAATATGTGAGAACAAATAATAATGAATTAGGCTTATATAGCACTTTTCAAGATATTCAAAGATGCCTTACAATTTCATGCACTATTCATTCACACTTCAATCATACTTGGTGGTGGAAGGCTATATTAGTAGCCTTCCACCACCATGCTTCCAATTTGCCGTAAGTGCAAATTGGAAGCATGGCTGCCAATTTGCTGCCAATTTGCACCTATGGCCTCTCCAACCACACCACACAACCACATTGACGCTTAGGCAATTTGGGTTAAGTGTCTTCACAGCATGTGCTCAGATGGGGACTTGAACCAGCAACCCTCTGGTTGCGAGGTGAGCACCTACCACTGCCACTCTCAGTGCACAAGGAAAGATGGAGACTTCCTGGGTGCACAGGAACACCAAAAGCAATGTGTATAAAATGTAATGTGCACCTGTGTTTTACAGCATACAAGAACTGTTTTGTGAAGTTTCACACACAGAATGACAGCAATGTCTCACAACATGAGTATCAACATGGCATGACAATGGGCCATACAAACCTGAGCCTATATGTTTCAAGGGTCTTTCAGTTCTTTGTTTCATCATTTGCTGACATTTTTGGAAACACTTCTGGTGTTTTTATTGCTCTGTAACAGTTGCCTTATGATCTATGAGTTAATAATTTTCTCTGTAGTTTTATACCATTGTTGCACAACGTTGCCCCTAGGCAACGAAAAAATATCTTTTGGGGGGGGGGGGTCTGAAATATAAAAAAAAATAGTTTTGGCAATTAAATGGCCCGAAGTGAATCAGTAAATGATGTCAAATAATTTTCAGCATGTACCATCACAATGTGTGCAGTGGACGGTTAAACAGCATGGGAATGGCTTGGATGTTTATAGTCAGAGAAATGTAAAAATAACATATATGAGATAATAGTTACTCAAATGTGTTCTGCAGAGTTTGTTCTGATTGCACTCAATAAATAAGTTATTCTGGGACCAAATCAATGTCTCTTGTTTATTATAAGTACCTGGGTGTTCACCTAAACAATAAACTGGACTGGACTCATAACACTGATGCGCTCTACAGGAAGGGTCAGAGCAGACTCTACCTGCTGAGAAGGCTGAGGTCTTTTGGAGTGCAGGGGACACTACTGAAGACCTTCTATGACTCTGTGGTGGCATCAGCCATCTTCTATGCAGCAGTATGTTGGAGCAGCAGCTTGTCTACAGCTGAGAGGAAGAGGATAGACAAGCTCATCAGGAAAGCCAGCTCTGTCCTAGGATGTCCTCTCGACTCAGTGCAGGTGGTGGGAGACAGAAGGACTCTGACCAAAATAACATCACTGATGGACAAGGTCTCCCATCCCATGCATGAAACTGTTGCTGAGCTGGAGAGCTCCTTCAGTGACAGACTGCTGCATCCTAAATGCACAAAGGAGCGTTATCGTAGATCCTTCCTCCCAGCAGCTGTAAGACTTTATAACCATCACTGCTCCCAACAAAAACCAAAATAGCCTACACAATGTAGGATAATATATAATATACTGTAAATAGTCCGGCCTGTTAAGGTTCAACACACAGGCACATCATGTACATTGTATATAGTGTTATTATTATTAGTAGTATTAAGGTTAATATTGTTTGTTGATTTTATATATATTCTTTTCTTAATAGTGTGAATTATTATATCTTTATTTATATTTATAATAACTGCGGCTGCTGTTACACCCAAATTTCCCCTCTGTGGGACAATAAAGGCTGTTTCTTCTTCTTTCTTCTTCTTCTTCTTCCTTGAAATACAACTTGGTCACATATTGTTTTTTTATTACTGCTTTTTAATAATGTGAAGGTACAAATGTAGCCCAAAGCACAAATAAAAGTTATAACCTAGAAGCTGGAAAGCATTAAAAATAAAACTTTTACACCTGACCTCATGACAAAAAACACCAAACCTGTTACTGTCAACAGAGAAACTATAAACTGGCTAACAGTTTACTTCTCATCTCCACTGATGTGAGTACACACGACAGGGGAAAGTGTTCCGATGAATGCAAACCAGACACTCAGTCTTCCTTACTACTGATGTGTCAGATCAGTTCAACAGAAACAGAAGTTAGTGCTGGAGGAAAAATCCCTACAGGCCACTGGGAATGCACCCTTAAATGATTTGATGCTTCTGCATTTGTTTATCCCTCAGTATCTTTCAGTTTCTGTCTCTTATTTTTGAAAAGCACAGGGCATCAATGGTGGACCTGCCAATTCTGGTATTTTATGGCAAATGCCAATTGGGCTCTACGGTGCCAGGCAGTGAGCACAGGGCCCGATAGAGGATGTTGGGCCCTCAGGCCACCCTCACTAAATCTATTTATGTTTAGGTCAGAGACATTCACACCAGTGTCCTGCTGGAGGTCATTTTGCAGGGCTATGGCAGTGCTCATCCTGTTCCTCCTTATACAAAGCAGCAGATACTGATCCTGCTATTGGGTTAACCCATTACAGGGCATTCACTGAAATACTTTGAAGTTCATGATTTTCAACCTGAAACATTTCAAACTCTAGGCATCCAATATTTTCAAATGTCTCAAAAAGTTCATTTTTGACTTGATTTGTTGTCAGAGTTTGTTTGTTTGTTTTCCCCCCTGTGTCTGAATGCACCTTATGCACTGAGACAGGACAAACTGCTGTACAAGGAAGGAAAAATCATGCAGTGTCAAAAAGACGTTGCCAACAGTTGTCAGTTTTAATGTCCTTAGCCACGCTGAGGCCACCTTACTATGTTTGAGCTCTGTCGCTGCATGTGTCAGCTCATCCCAATCCAGTGTTTGCCATAAAGACAGCAGCAGTCACAGATTATCCCACTGTTTATGCACAGCCTAGTTTCACACAGAGTTGGGAATGGAAAGAAAATCTCTTTACACTTACACACATACACACCCGCAAATGTACTTGTGTTTTGTACTTGTCAGTGCAGCACAGTGGGTAAATGTTAATGCTTCTCTGCAGCAGTCACATAACACACCTGATCAGAGCCACACAGTATCTGCAGCTAAAAAGATCACTGAACAATGAGCAAAGGGAGATAAATTAATAAAAAACAAAACAGAAAACAAAGCTCTACACACTCTTTTCTTACATGCACACCACGTCAGGATTAAGCACAACAACTAATGATGCAGATCTCCATTAGTTTTCCTCTACTGGTGCTGGAGCTCACTAGTTCCCAAGGGGAAACTAGATGGTGAGTATTGAAAGCTGGATGAATCACTGGCGAAATTTGGGCACAATTCTGACTTTCTTTAATGCACACACGCATGCCGTTTGGGCAAACATAAGGGAGGAAAGGCAATATTTGAAAATAGGGAGCAATTATGTAACTTCAACCAGAAACCACAAAGGCAAAAGATATTTTTAAGTGAATTAGCCACCAGGCATAACCTGCAATAAATATATATAGATATTTTTTTTTTTTACAAGAAGGACACCAACCCTAGCAGCAAAAAAATTCTGGGCTCAAGAAACTTCTCCCGGACAATGAAAATGACAGCGTAGTGTTGTAGGGCTGAGTATCACGTTGCATAAGCTCTCCGTGGTGGTGTCGTGTCCACCCGCTGTACCAGCAGGCAGCGGGGGGCAGACACGCCGCATGAACTCTAATTTCTGCGTTTCGTTAACGTGTTTAAAACGTGTTACCTGAATGTGTCACACTAACCGGATTACAAATTCACTTTCAGTAAATGTCGAAATTGTGCGTGCGTGAAATTCCGATCAAGTTACTTTCTTTGCAGGTCTAATGATTCATGACATTAACTGAGCCTAAGGTTCTTCCTCCCACGCCTCTCCAGCCCACTCCTCTCTTTATTTGAGGCGCTCCTCTGCTGCAGCCCTCAGAGCAGCAGGCGCCCAGTCAGCGCAGCTCTCTCCTGCCTTCGCGGAGGGACGAGAGCTACAGCTTTGTCACGTTTTCCCGGATATACCCTCAGCTCGCCAAGATGAGACTGATTTTATTCGTGTTAGCGGTTGCGGCTCTGTTGACAGGTAGGTGAAAGAGTTATGCTTTTCTTTTCTTTTGCTAAGCGCTGTGCAATAAGTTAGTTCAGCACCATGGACAGAGACGCCATCGACTCAGCTTTAATACAAGCAAACTGTTCAACATGCATCCTTTATTTCACACAGGAAATCTTGCGCTTCCAGTTGGGAAAGAAGAACAGAGACAAGATGTGGTATGTTTTTCGATTGTTCTTTTAAAAAATTTTTTAGTCAAAGCATTTTCTGTGCAAAGAGCTGCATATTTAGTTTATCTGAATTTTGCAGGTAACACGTTGTTTGGTTGAAGTCCTGTCCAAAGCTCTCTCCAAACCGGACTCTCAGTTGGATCAGCAATGCAAAGACATCATCCAAGCAGGTCTGTAGCACAAAAGATCTGCTATATTATTCCAGACATGGTTATTTTTTTGTGTTCGGTTTTAATAAGAAAGACTGCTGTTTGTTGATGCTACACCAGGGTGGTAGACAGAAGCTCAAAGCTTTAAACACATGTAAAATCCACTGATGGTTTACATAATAAAAAAGAAGGATCACAGTTTTCATGTCACTTCTCTCAAAAAAAAAAGATGCTTATTTCTAATTTAACACAAATAATGATTACTGTCATCTAAAAGTAAAAATTCTGCTACAAATTCATCAAGACTAGCACTTATGTGGATCTTTATAGATGGGTTTTATATTGTTGTTCCATCACAGGTATTAAACATGAAGACAAAAAAAGTGGGGATGGCTTAGTAACTCAAGAAGAGATAGTCAAAGTTCACGCAGAGCCGGTGGCAAAGGCAGCAGATGTGAAAGACATTGAGGAACTCCTGAAATCTGTGGAAGAGAAAAGAGAAAACCCAGAAGATGAACGCAGCCAAGAATCCTGGAGTCTGGGTGATGAGAAGGACAAAAGACATGAGAATGAGGTGGAAGAAGAACGGGAGAAGAGGAGCAGCTGGAGGCCTGGAAGGTTCCACCAAAAAAAGCACAAACGAGGAGAGGAAGAAGAGGACGGCGAGCGCAGTCAAGAGAGTTGGGGAGTTGATGAAAAGAGGTCACAAGATGAAGAAGAGGAAGGCGAAGAGAGAGAGAAGAGGAACTGGAGGCCTGGAAGATACCACCAAAAGAAACACAAACGAGATGAGGGACCTTTAGAAGAAGAGGAGGCAGAGGAGGAACGTAGCCAAGAGTACTGGGATATAAACAAAAGAAATGGGGATGAGGATGAGGAGGAGAGATACAAGCCCATTTGGAAACCCACACATCGCTATCATCACAAGAAAACACTCCACAAACGCAGTGATGAACCATCAGAGGGTGACGAAGATGAAGAGCGCAGCCAGGAGTACTGGGATTTTGACACTGGAAGAGAGAAAAGAAATTGGAGGCCTGGCAGGTACCACCAGAGGAGACACAAACGAGATGAAGAGCTATCAGAAGAAGCCAGAGAAGAGCCTGATGAAGAGCGCAGCCAGGAGTACTGGGATTTTGACACTGGAAGAGAGAAAAGAAATTGGAGGCCTGGCAGGTACCACCAGAGGAGACACAAACGAGATGAAGAACTATCAGAAGAAGCCAGAGAAGAGCCCGATGAAGAACGCAGCCAGGAAAACTGGGATTTTGACACTGGAAGAGAGAAGAGAAGCTGGAGGCCTGGCAGGTACCACCAGAGGAGACACAAAAGAGATGAAGAGCTATCAGAAGAAGCCAGAGAAGAACCTAATGAAGAACGCAGCCAGGAGTACTGGGATTTTGACACTGGAAGAGAGAAGAGAAGCTGGAGGCCTGGCAGGTACCACCAGAGGAGACACAAACGAGATGAAGAGCTATCAGAAGAAGCCAGAGAAGAGCCTGATGAAGAGCGCAGCCAGGAGAACTGGGATTTTGACACTGGAAGAGAGAAAAAAAATTGGAGGCCTGGCAGGTACCACCAGAGGAGACACAAACGAGATGAAGAACTATCAGAAGAAGCCAGAGAAGAGCCCGATGAAGAACGCAGCCAGGAGATCTGGGATTTTGACACTGGAAGAGAGAAGAGAAGCTGGAGGCCTGGCAGGTACCACCAGAGGAGACACAAACGGGACGAGGAGGTTGCCGAAGAAGATGCAGATGAGGCAAAGGACAGAGACACAGCTTTGAGGTACTTCAAAACTTTCAAATCTCACATCAAATAACTTATTGCAGGTTCGTTACCTCCACCTTGTAGCACAAAATACTGCAGATTACTGTAATAACAATCAATAAAAGCAAAATTTCATAAATGAAAAATACTTGACACATACACATGTTGCTATAAAAATAAAAATCTGGTAGTTCATCATATAATTGGGACCATTTTTCAGGTATCTTGCTGAGAAGCGCAACCCCTGGATTTACAAAGGCTACTACCACCCAGCCTGGTTTAAAAGGGATTCAGATGAACACACTGCAACCTCAAACAAGGTAAGCATGAGGTGTGATAATGCCAGCTTTGACCTAAGAAAATAAACTGAATGTAACTGTGATCAAAGAGCCATTAGTTCTGACTCAGCATTACCACCTTTGCAACAAAATGTTGCTTCATCCAGACTGAATTCATTGTGCATTGTGAATTCATTTTTATAGACACATACGGTAATGTGGTTCTGTCTTTTTCCTGTTCAGATGGATGAACTGGCCAAGTTGCTGAGCTATAAGATAAACCAGCTGGCCAACCACTCTAATCAAGAGGAGGCAAAGAGAAGCTCACAGCAGAGAGGACTTACACCACAGGAGGTAAAAAAAAAAAAAAAAAAAAGAAAGAAAAAGCTTCATTTACAACTGCAAAAAAAAAAAAGTGCTTTATGCCCAATGAGAATATATTTTCTGTAATTTTTACACTGAAAAAACAAAACAAAAAAACAAACCATGAAATCCTGCCTGCTGCTGTACTGGTGACCAGCAGGATTCAGGCGATTTGAAAATACACAAAAGTCTGTTCAAATTTAAAGAATGTACCCTGATAAAAATCGCACTTATTCTGCAGCTGTTTTTCTAAACTATCTGCACCACATTTAGCTGACCCAGTAAAACCATGAAGCACATCACATCCCTTCACCGCACCATTTCACTAGGGGAAAAAAAAAAAAACAGTCCGTCTCAGTAGGAAAATCTCCCGTCTGCACGGTGAAGCTGGGATTTAGCCTTCAGAACTGCAGAGCATCAGTTTAAATGGAAATGCACATCAAGAATCGCCCCTTCTGAGCATATCCCCAAAACATAAAGGAAAGCAGTAACTCATTTGCGTTGCTTTGAATCTATTGTTGCCTTCCTTGCAGCAGTTCTTCTCCCAGCTTGTTTGCCCTCCCCCCTTTTTTTCCTATTTGTTCTCCCTGCACCAGCGTTTTATGAGTGCTGCAGGAATCACACCAAGACCCACATGACTGCAGCCTCTTACAGCAAACAAAGTTATAATATGTCCATTAAAAAAAGAACTAGAGCCTACAGAGACCTCTCTATCTTGTCATACTTTGAAACAGAAAAACAAATTCGTGAGGCGATGGCATGGTGATTAGTACTTCAGCACTACAGCTACAAGGTCGACAGGGGAATATTTAACTTAAATGAGCAATTATGATTTTCTTGAAGCAGGCTTGTGGATATTTACGATAATTTATCCCTGATTTCTATTTCAAATGTGATGATGTTACAAGAGGAAATGGTAATAATTTTGCTGTAAATGTGTGTTTTTCAGGAGAAAGAGCTACAAAACCTGGCGGCAATGGATATGGAGTTGCAGAAAATTGCAGCCAAGTTGCATGAAAACACTGCATAACTGAAAACATTTCAAAACCATCAGTGAATAAAAGTTGCAGTCTTATTGTATGTCTGCCAGTTTAGTGTGCCTGCAGTGTTAAAATAGAAAAAAAAATGAAACCAACCCTGAAGCCTTGCCAAAGCTTTTTAATTGACTTGTTTTTGTGATATTTTGATGTTATCAAATTAAACAGCATGGGAATGGCTTGGATGTTTATAGTCAGAGAAATGTAAAAACAACATATATATATGGGATAATAGTTACTCAAATGTGTTCTGCAGAGTTTGTTCTGATTGCACTCAATAAACAGTTATTCTGGGACCAAATCAATGTCTCTTGTTTATTTCTTGAAATACAACTTGGTCACATATTGTTGTTTTAGTACTGCTTTTTAATAAAGTGAAGGTACAAATGTAGTCCACAATGAAGCTGCACCAGCAACTACATAATAAAACAAAGGGCACTTTCTGCAGGGATAGTAAAATAAAATAAAAGTTATAACCTAGAAGCTGGAAAGCATTAAAAATAAAACTTTTACACCTGACCTCATGACAAAAAACACCAAACCTGTTACTGTCAACAGAGAAACTATAAACTGGCTAACAGTTTACTTCTCATCTCCACTGATGTGAGTACACACGACAGGGAAAAGTGTTCCGATGAATGCAAACCAGACAGTCTTCCTTACTACTGATGTGTCAGATCAGTTCAACAGAAACAGAAGTTAGTGCTGGAGGAAAAATCCCTACAGGCCACTGGGAATGCACCCTTAAATGATTTGATGCTTCTGCATTTGTTTATCCCTCAGTGTCTTTCAGTTTCTGCTTCTTTGGTGGTGGCTCTTCAGCTTGCTTAGAGCCCGCAGGTTTCGAGTGGTCCATGGCAACGGTCGTCCCTGAGAGGAGGTAGCCCCCGCCCCCGCTCATTAGTAGCAGAGGATGTGTCCTGTCAGGCAACACCTAGGGACCAAACAGAATCACAGTCAGGAGACATTAACTCTACAAGAACGGTTTGAGGCAAATAACACTTTGGACCTGAGAATTTGCAAACACGCATTTATCTAGCTGCTGCTGCCGGAAAGAAAAAAACAAAACAACACACACACACACAAAAAAAAAAAAAAAATTGTGTCCCAAGTGTTTAGAAATTACTAAGGAGCATCAATAGGGATAATAATCAGCAACAATCCTAATGTTCTAATTAGTTTAATGCTTCCAGCTTCTAAGATGAGAATCATATTCTTTTCTGTGATGTCATTGCATATTGTGAATATATAGTCAAGCAATACACTTAGCTGGTGGCACAACAACCATTTAATTGAGAGCTTATATACCAAAACAGTGTAATGCAGAAAAGTGAGACTGAAGCAGTTTTCACACATGAACTGATGATCTGAGAGAAGTATATATAAGATTAAGAGGTGGGCCACACCTCTTAAATCTTTGAATTCAGGTGTTTTCAGCCCCATAGCCAGAGGTGTATCAAGCATCAAGCCATGCAGTCTGTTTTTACAAACATTTGTGAAAGCTCAGTCCTAAAGAGCGCAGCACTGTAACCAGCTTGTGAATTTTCTTCCCTCCTAGATATTCCACGATCAGCTGTCAGTGGCATTTATTGCAAAGCAGAATTGTTTACGCATCACAGCAATTCAGCCACAAAGTGACTGACTATGTAACGCTACAGAGTGGAGTCACAGATCGCTGAGGCACACGGTGCATAAAATCTCCAGTACTCCGCTGACTCAATTACTGCAGCGTCCCAAAACTCGTCTGGCATTAACATCAGCACAAGAACTGTGTGCTGGGAACTTCATGCCGTGGGTTTCCATGAACCTTTAGAATGAACTAAAGTGGAAACTGCGAGCCAGGGTCTGTCACTGAACATCAGCATGTGAGCTCACAAATCTTCTGGATGAAAGGGAAGCAATTCCCACAGACACTCCATAATCTTCTAGAAGGCCTTCCCAGAAGAGTAGAAGCTGTTATAGCTGGTATGCACTTACCAGCTATTATAGCTGGTATGCACTGTTGGTGTTTTGGAAGACTGCATGCAAGTATTTCTGTGCAGGTTGCATATCCACAGCACTTCACTCTAAGTAGCCAAAGACCTACTCAAATGGAAACAAACGCAGTACAATAGATTCTGTTTAGGTTGGACTGGATATTTAGCAGGTTTAGTCTGGCAGCTACCGAGTACAAAGTGAGTGTAACGCCTTTGTGTAAGAAAAGTCCAAATCATTGTCTAGTCGATTGACAGCAAAGATGCAGGCTATCCTGTCTGCTACATGCAAGTAAAGACAACTGCCTGAGTCAGAACAGCATGTGATGTGCACCATAAAACCAAAACAGTGAACTCAATGGTGATAAAGCAGTGCGATTATTCTCTAGAGGTTGATCAATATGAGCAACCTTCCTTATTCACAGTCATGCGATCTATTATTAGTAGAGTATCATTAAGTGTAGAAAATTAAACAAAGAACACAGTGCAGATTCAGAGTCCAAATACTCTCACCTGGTAATGTCTCAGCCAGGTGTCTGTGAGTCTGAGGTTGATTGTACCGCCACGCTCCTTTAGTTTTTTGTAGCACTCTATGAGGGGCTGCAGAAATAGACATGAAAGATATGACAGATTGCTCTTTCTAGCAACATAGGCATAAAGACAGTTAATATAAGTGCAGGTATGTGACAGGCAACTTCTTGGCAGTGACAACGTCCACTGCGTTCATGTAGCATGGATATTTCCCCAATGGTGCTCTAACCAATACAAGCCTGTCTGCAGTAGCAAATAATGAGAGATGACTCTAGGATCACTAATTATGTTTGTTCAGCAGGGGACATGGAAAATCTTACCTCTTTGTACTGGGAATAAACTACAAAAGGCCTGGAGGGAGAGAGGAATTTGAGCAGGCCCAACAGGACAGGACACGGGTGAAACCGACTGGCTATAACCAGCCTGCAAAGTGAGGAGGAGACAGACGATCACACAAACATGCCCAGTATGAAATACGCTGTCAGCTGTACAGGAAATGTGGAGGTAGGCAATATTGTAATTCAACTATTAGTGCTGCATGCAACATATTCCCAGAAGACTCAAAGATTTACTACCTTCCTTCCTGCAGAAGACATTCAGACCATATTTTAGATGGAACAGGCTGATTTATGAAAATGTGGGAATGATAAAGCTGCAATGATTCAGAAGGAAATCAACAGGCTAACAAGCTCAATACTTGAACTCCTGGCTCAGATGTCACCTTGATAACAATTCATCCATCAATCACAAAACACTTAAATGGTTTTTCACTTTATATGAAAGGAAATTGCTAAGCAATCAATTTCTTCACCTTGTAAGGGGCACTGTACAAAAAATAATTATGTGAGAGCTCAGAAGAAACAAATAATTTCTAATGACTTTTATGGAGATTTTTAACAACGCTATAAGCATTCATAAATTTCTCATCCCTGTAATCTATTTTAATTGCTCATTACAACGTGGTCAAATCTGGAAGCAATAAATAAAAAAATTTAAAAAAAGCAGAGCTGAGAGTGGTGGATGCTGCAGAGGGCAGGACAAGAGACAGAAACGTGAACGTAGGAACAAAATCCGACACCAACCCGTCAGCATTCTTGCCTTCCAGCAGGGCAGCAGCAGCTGCCAGCCTCTTCTGCTTCTCCTCTAGCTTCATCTTTTTTTCCTGAGCCTAAAAAACACAAAAACAAAATAAATAAATAATAAGAAACAAACCATGAGGTCAGGAAACTGTATCATAGTATACCATATAACACTGTAAGCCTTTTACTTTGGCCCTTTCAACATATCCTACTGTCGCCCTTGTTTTATCCAATAGGTATAAGTCTAAGGGTGTTCTTACACCTATCGCTGGTTTGCTCTAGTCTGAAACTTGCAGCATACACTTGGTAGTTGGGTCGGATCACCTTCTCACCATAAACAAAATGTTCCAGCTTGTTTGGAACCGGACTGCGACGGCCTCCTCCAAAGGGTCTCAGTCCGGTTGTTTTGGTTCGCACACATGTGCGATTAAAGCGTTCACATCTGCACAAATTAACTGCACCGAGGAGCAAAACAAATCATAGTTCGATTCAAATGGACTAAGCAGGTTAAAATGCTTCTAACACTTCAGAGAAGACAAATGACTGTACAGCCAACTGAGATTCTGTTATGTAGATTAAGATCAGGACCATAATTTATCAGGAGAAAATGATTCCAAGCATGCAGCAACAAAACTAGTTTTGCGCTGTGGATGGTGTCGTCTCAGACACTCTGAAGGTTGCAGTTTTCTTCTAGTTTCCCGCTGTGTGATGGCACTTGGTGTGCTCACTGGGCACTCACAGGTTTACCTCACTAAGTGACACTTTAACTGGCACCTTCAATTTAAACAATTCAACCCTCACCATGAAAACATCTGACAGCGCTGCCAAGTTTTTATTTGCGTTTTGGTTACTCACAAGCTAAACTGTCAACTAGCTTAACTTCACTAACCCTGAAAAACCTTACATGTATTTATTCATTTAGTTTTAATTTTTTAAGTCCAGAGTAACAGACGTCTGGTATATTTTTGTTTCTTGGACATAATAAATCATTTTTAGATGTCAAATACCTCGCTAGCTTACTGCTAACTACTACTAAATCTGCTCAACCTCATGTCAGTGGTTGCCTCTGTGTTTGCTTGCTTTTGGAAAACGAGACCAGCAGGCTAGCTCCTGTTGCTGCGTATCACAAACATAAAACGACATGGACTGAGGAATAAAATAAGATTCATTAGCATTGGACTCACCTTGGCTTCTTTGAGTCTATCCTTCTCTGTTTTCTCCACATCCTGGCCAGCATCATCACTGGTCTTTGTTTCCATGTTCTGCTCTTCTGGACTGCCTTGCTCTTCTGCCTCAGGTTGGTTTTGCTCCTTCTCTGCAGCCAAGCCGAGCGGCTTTTCATCTGTATTGTCTGAAAAGATAAATCTTTGTGACCTGAATACCATTAAGTATTTTGATTAATATTAAGAGAGTGTGCATTTCTAATGCTACACTGTAGCTGTACTTTCATGTCTGTAACTAAAAGGCTGTAAACACCTTGGAAAGACTGTTAAAAAAGAGGCAGGCCCTACCAGCAGTGGGGTCTTTGGCAGTAGTGTCTAGAGTGCCTGCCAGCAGAGCATTGACGTGGCAGATGGGAAACTCATGCAGCATGTTGTGAAAATGTGCAGGAAAGCCAAAACTCTCCACTCCCGCACGAACTGGCCCACCTCCTGGGTACATTTGGATCACTGAGCCATAGCCTGGATGAAGAGGAAGCACAGAGTATTTATTCATATTCAAAGATTTGTGTAGAAAGTAGTAAAGAAAGAAAAAAAAAAATTAATAATTGCATATACAAGAATAAACTTGCCTCCCATTCTTTCCATGATGGATCCCAGAACAAGTCCAGCACAAGTCTCAAACACCAACACCTTACTGCCAGCGTGGATGTTCGCCAGAGTCAACATCTGGGCAAGTGTGTCATAGCGCAGGTGGCTGCGGTACATGCAAGCACTCACATTATATAGTCATCTTACTGCTATTAAAAGAAAACTTTCACGCTTATTGATAATTCCCATAATGACTCACCAGATCTTCCCTGGTTCCCGGCCGTGGTACATCATAGCCAGGATGCGACAGGACGGTTTTAGAATCATCACTGTATTTTCATACCTGCAAAAGTAAAAAAAATGGAAACAATTGATAACACTAATTACAGAACAGTTTGTTAATTTTCAGCCCAGAACAGGCTGTGGACGTATCATCATAAATGACTCACTTTTTCTTCTTCTTCTTGATGTATTTATACTGGGAATATTCAGTCTTATCTCCGAATGTGGAGTGGTTATCTACAAGCTGCTGAATGATGTCCTGTGGAGCAAACACACACAGAGTTGCTCGTCTCACTTCTGTTAAATTCCAACATTTTAATTAAATATTTAAAATAATGTTTCCAGAAAAAGCCCCCCCCCCAAGAATGTGATCACCCCATCTCTTTATTGGTGCAGTGCTTTGTTGAAACATCAGCAAGCGTACATAAAAATACAACATAAGGCAAAAACAGAGTTTGTACGATTCTAATGAGCTTGAAAGTCAATATTTGGTGTGACCAACTTTATTCTTCAACACAGCCTGAACTCTCTGAGGCACCTTTCTTGTCATTCTTTAAGTAGTCTTCAGGAATAGTTCTCCAGGCTTCTTGAAGGACATTCAAAGATCTTCTTTGGATGTTTCTGCCTTTTGTTCTGTTCTCTGTCAAGATGATCCCACACTGCTTCAGTAATGTTGAGGTCCGGGCTCTGCGGAGGCCAAACCATGACTGATAGTGTTCCACCGTGGGTTTGTCTATCCAGGTATGATTTTACTGCATTGGCAGTGTGTTTAAGATCATTCCCATTCTGAAAAATAAGCTGCTGCCAAACAGATGTTTTCCACATGGTATTGCATGGTGGATCAAAATCTGATGGTACTTTTCTGCATTCATAATTCCATCAATTTTGACAAGATCCCCAACATCACTGGCTGAAATGCAGCTTCAAACCATGACAAAGCCTCCACCTAAAGAAAAAAATTAAAATTGGTTCTTTGCCAAGTTGTCTGATATGTGTAGATAATACTGGTTCATCCCTTGAGTTAGGTGTTTTTTTAATGCTTGAATGATTGATAGCTCTGTGTTAAGTGGCTTAAAAACAACCAAAAACAATAAAAACTTTCCACTGAAAATGGTCAGGTACAAGGAGTGGAATGAACATGAGCAAAAAAGCAGCTGAAGTTCAAGGAAAAACTTTGGAATGCCTTAAGAAACCCTGAAGAACTACTGCTCAAGACCACTTTAATTACAAGAAAATCTGGGTCTTTGGAAGCAAAATATAAATACAGCGAACCCTCGTTATAATGCGCTTCACCTCTCGCGGCCTCGCTGTTTCAAGGATTTTTTTAGTGCAGTTTCTTCTTTTTTTTTTTTTTTTTTTTTTTTTTTTTTTTTAACTGTATGAACGTGCATCGTATTCTGCGTCCTGATTGACAGCCAATCTCCTCCGTCCCTCGTCTCTGTCCAGTACAGAATGTGTTCGGCTTGAAAACAGGTTTTGATCTTTGGTTTCCTTCTATAGTACTGCATAATAATTGTAAAAAATAAAGCTGACTACTTCGCGGATTTCGCCTATCGCGGGTTATTTTTGGAACGTAAGCCCCGCAATAAATGAGGGTTCACTGTAACTCAGAATGGAGTGGAATGGTGATTTAAGTGAGTTTAAACATGACATGGCTGCTGGTGCCAGATGTGCTGGTTTGAGTATTGCTGATGTCAGAGGTCACAGAAAAATGGCCAGACTGCTTCAATCTGGCAACAGTAACTCAAATAACCACTGATTATAACCAAGGCATGCAGAAGAGCATCTATGAATGCGCAACACATCAAACCTCGAAGCAGATGGGCTACAGCAGCAGCAGACCACACTGGTGGCAATCCTGTCAGATAAGAACAGGAAACTGAGGGGGTCCAGGCCCTGAGTGGAATTTTATTATTATACTTGAACCATAAGTTACACAAACTCATACAATTTGGTAATGAAAAACCTGAACACCCACATTGCTGATAAGTTGCCCGTCATGTTTATATGATCTGCTGCTGGCCCTGGTACTCCACAGTCACCAGATCTCCATCCAGCAGAGCAACTTTGAGATGTGGTTGAACAGATGATTCACATCATGGATAATGAAGTGGGTGGCGAGTACAATAAGCCATATCATGCCTTGACTTTTGCTTATAGGATGCTGATCAATATTGGTTTTGGGTTGCCATGCAGTAGGCAATGCAAAAATAAGTAATTTCACCATCATCATTTACAAACCAGTGACAGAATAACTTGACACCTTCTCATTTTTATATGAAATTGTAAAGTTTCATATGTACCTGACCCTTCAGACCTTTCTCTTTAAGTGCTTCAATGTCATCCCTGGTGAGTTTCTGTGATTTGCCATCATCAACAATGTTTCTGTTATCTGTGCCGGTCTCCATTGCATCTGGGAAGAACAAACATGCACAACAAGACACTAATTAAAGTAAACATTCAAGAGTTGTGGGCAGTCAGGAGTCTCTGACACAGTTCATTTTGGGTAGTCTGGATATAACAGACTTTCATCACAAGTCCAAACATCACTGGCAGCATAAAATAAGTATAACTGAAATACGAAGAAGACTGGTGTATGTGCGATATTTAACAGCTGGTTACACACCAGGGGCGGCAGCTGATTGCTTGAGCTCCTGTGGCTTTAGATGTCCTCCAGACAAAATTTCAAATGTGGTGCCATACAGCTGTCCCACTGCATTATCCAGGAAGACCCACTGCTTCTCAAAAATCACCTTTCTGAGAGGGACAGAAAGAGCAATCTGTTAGTAGTATCTGCACACACGTGTTGATCTGAAAACAACAAATACTTTTTTTTTAATGTTTATATCACTTGTGTGGAGCTAATCCTCAATTTGAGAAGATAAAATAACAAACAACACACATTAAATAACGTATTGAAGATGGTTAAATTAAAAATGCTTAAACTTTTCTTTTTAAGTTGCCGACTTACTTCCTCGGCAGAATTTGCACGGCTTTGAAGATTTCCCCTCGTTTCAACACAACGCAGTCACCCTCTTTAATCCTGTACTGATAATCATCGTCTCCGTTGTCCGCCATAATGAGGCAGATAAACGAGCTCACCAGTCACTTGAACGATAAATGCTTTTCTCTGCTAATCGTACAGGGTCGTCGCTGTCAGGGCACGCTTTATAAAGGTACTACACTACCCTGAATTAATAGCAAAATACCCCAAATTAATATTTCCACGTGTTAGCTTTCACTTCCCTAGCTCCTCAGGATGGTTAAACGAAAGCAGAGTGGTGCTAGTGTCGTGCTTCGACATATGTACCTGTGATTGGCTGGTTGGAGATCGATGAACTCGCTAGCCAATAGGAGCGAAGTGCGATGAGTTAAACTGTAGATCTCAGAATCATCGATATAGGGCTAGGGGGCGCGGAGAAGGGTGGCGTTGATCTTTCCCGATTGAGAAAACGACTTCACAGCTGAACTGGAAGCAGCGGTAGTTTAACAGAGATGCAAAATGATGGATTGTATTTGTAGTGTAGTAATGTGTGGTGGGCAATATGCGCAGAAGCATACTCATAGCTAATATGTGGTTCTTTCTACAGTCATATCTGGCAATTAAAATCTGCTCTGGCAATATTTTAGTATGTTTTCGTATATTATCAATATCAAACAGCCTGAGGCATTACAGCATTATTATCACTGCAATACAATGAAAAATATGCAATTTTGTTCTCTTATAATATACTGACATTTACCATTTACTATGAATATCTTAAGCAGATTTAGTCATTTCTGCCAGCTGGAAGTCATGAATCCAACATCCACCAAACTTAAAGGTTTATCTCAATTTTCCATTTCTAACGGTCTTCCCCAGGTTTGGGCTGTAATCACACGGTTGATCAGATGTTCATTTGAAAAGAAAAACACCACCTTAAGCATAAAGAAAAAATGGTGGCAGCATCATGTTGTTGGGGTGCTTTGACTACAGAAATAAGATAGCACAGATGAGTTTTCCAAATAAACATAACACCAAGCGTACTTCTAAAACTGTAGCAAAATCATTTAAGGTTAATGTGTTAGAATGGCTACTGCAAAGCTCGGGCCTGGAGGCAACAGAAAATCTGTGGACAGAACTGAAGGCGAGTGTGCAAGAAAAGAGGCCTACAAAATCAATTTTGCCAGTAAGAAGAGGCCAATACTCCTACAACTTATCTGTAGAACCAGAAACGTCTGACCAGGATTTAAAGACAGTTCCAGCAAATACTGACAAAGTGTACAGGTGTAACTTCTAACCCACTGGGAATATGACAAATATTCAGTCTCAAGCCTGGATAAACAGGGAGGGCTGTGTCAGGAAGGACATCTGGTATAAAATCTTTGCAACATCAAATATGCAGATGATCAAAAGTAAGATTGTCATTATTCAAGGCCTAGATTAACAACCATCATCTGTTGGTGGTGCTTTTAGAAACTGTGCTACTGTTGGCTAAAGACAGAGGAGGATAGGGAGAAGGCGTGTTTGGAGGCAGCGAGAGAAAAGGAAAGATAGGAGCGTGGCGATAAGAGCAGGGACTTTACATGTAGCGACTATGACTGGTAAAAGGAGGGAGCAGGCCGATATGATGGATGTAGTGAAGGAGGACATGCAAAGGGTTGGTGTGACATAAGCGGGTGCAATAGGATGAGATGGAGGCAGATGATCCACTGTGGCCACCTGTAAAGGAAGCAGCTGAAAGATGCAATCAAGAATGTGTGCGATTGGGTGAATGAGACTTTTGGCACTTTGAGTGTTAAAATTAAGTAGAAAGGCGCTACACAAGAGCTCATTACACTCTGTGAAAAATGATGAGCTTAACAATCAATGCAAAAAATAAAAATTAAGCTAATAAACAAATGTAAAAATGGTTTTAAAATATAAAAACATCCTTTAATGATTTTTTTACTGGTTGAAACGAGTAAATTTCTTCAGCTGAAAAAAAAGTGTACTTCTTACAAATATCGGTTCATCCAAGTTTTTAGAGACAGCCAAATCTGGACTGCATATTTACATCATTATTTTTCTAGTGCAGGGAACACTGCTGTAACTGATTATGGAAGAATATATGATGATGCTGTTCTCTGAGTAAAAATGTGTCATTGTCTTTCACTGCAATTCATTATCACATTTGCTCAGTGTTGATGGATACCACCGCTAAAACTGATGAATGCTGTACTGTAACATATATGTAAGTAAACAATGGATGCCCAACAGAAAAAAAGCACAGACTAATACATCTTCGCTCATTCTTGGCCTCCGGTAAGTTTATGGAAAAGTTCTTCATCCAGTGTTTCATTCTGGTCTTTGGATCGCGTGGAGAGGAAGATGTAGCCACCGATGAACTCGTGGACCACCTTGCAGTCACAGCTCAAGCAGCAGAAGGCTATTGTCACGTTCTGGTCAAATTCTATGGTCACCTGAAATTACACACAAGAGATTAAGTATCCGAGTCTTTAAAGTAATGCTGTCTGTAGATAAGATGCCAAACATTTCCTGAATGAAGAAAGGGAAAACCGTCCCTCACCTGTCTTATCTCCCAGTTGACATTCCACTGCTTCATGTTGGCGAATCTCCATGTGGTGACAGGCAGCCCGGTAGACATGTCAATACGAATCAGGCGGTTATATGAAATCCCCAGAATTTCATCCTTCTTGCTGCCTTTGAATCTGAATGAATGAAACACAAGTTAAAGAGAAACCTCTCAGATTATCATTCATAAATGACATCTAGGTTGAAGGTGTATTATAGCAAAATACTTGCTCTGTACCTGACAATGTAGTACTTGATCCCAAAGTCTGGGAGTGATTGCCATGCTTGGATAAATCGCATCTTGGCCTCCACCAGGGACAGCTTTTCTACATTCTGATGTGCCTCGAGGATGCGGGCGGTCAGCTTGATGCAGGAATCAAAAGCAAATTGAGCAATAATACTTAAAAAAAAGATGGCTGTTGGAAAAGTAACGCATGCTGCACCTCAGACAAACCTGTTTGGTCTTCTGTTTCTTGGCGTATCGCGGCGAAACAAAACACTCAGCATTCATATCCATAGCTTCGATGTCAGGAGCTGCCTGACCAGGAGGGGGCGCCAGGTTCTTCATTTTCAGAAAAGACTGGACGTTCCTCACTTCTGTCTTGTAGGAGCTGTAGGCCATCGTCTTGCCTTTGGAAGCAAGGGTACATGCGGCTTTCCATTTAGCGTACTGAGTTTCCTGGACGAGACGGGAACGAACAGAACAGCAGGCGTAAAGTTTGCCTCAAATTTCTTATGTATTTGCAAAATCTCAAAAAGCAAAAATTTTGCTTTGAAAATGCACTTTTCACCACATGGATGAGAAGGTGGGCCTTACGTGGTCACATCGGATGTACACCTCATTCATCCCGTCGGCCACTGGGAGCAGAAGCTTGATGCCGAACTTCTTGTCGGTGACATTGACATCAGGGACCACCTCGCAGCCTGGGGAATCAAGAAGAAGAGACGGTAATTTAAGAATATTATCAAAGAATATAACGCCTGCATTTGTGGCAGCTTGAAAATTTGTATCAAAGAATCACAATTTATATCCCAGTTTCACACCCATCTAACATTATATTACTTAGTAAATGATTAAAATACTTTGGTTCTTAGTTTTTCTTAAACTTTAAACTTTAAACTTATTAATAATTTTTTACATAATTCTTTATTTACTGACCTCGAAGGTGAAACTGCTCTATTGGTTCTCCACTGGAGGCCTCCTTGTTCTTGTAGTAACAAATTGTGGTATCCTTAAATACAAACCAGTACTCTTTGTACGCGCGCAGTGTCAGCCTTTTGGGCCTGATTTATCACAGAAAAGGCAAAAATGCATAAGATCTTACTTTTTAATAACACAGGCTGCTCGTTCAGAGCAGCAATTTAGACGGTCTTTCATTAATTATCAGGTCTCCTCGGGGCATTATAAAACAGGAGCATGAATCAGAGACATAAACACACATAATACATTTTAAAATGAAAATATTTTATGTTTATCCAACACTCCTTTGATCTTTAACTAAATATTAATCTTACAAACCATAAATTGGGGTTATTTAAGGGCATCGAGCATGCAAATTACTAAGATGACAAATGGCTACACTTCAGTAATTATTTACCATCTTTGTGCAATATAGTGTAATATATCTCAAGTTGGGTTTACCTAAACAGCCGGAGGGTATCTGCCAGCTCTGGAACGTCTGTAATGTCTTCCTGGGGGCGGGACAAACAACTGTCAATTATCCCATGCTTGCAATTATCTAAGGCCTGTCTATCAACCTCTGCTTCAAAACAGGTGTTCTATTGTACGGGAGCTGAAAACCTGAACATCTGATTTGTAAAAAAAATATGTTTACCAGAATTTTGTCTGTGTGCCCGCCCTCCAGTGTCACCTCCAGGTTGGATAGGGCCGCTTCTACTTCATCAATTTCAGGCTCATTGGAGTTGTCCTGAGGTTCACTGGACATGGTCAGTTTACAAATGTGATACTGGCGGGAAAAAATACTTCTGGTTAGGCATCCCAAAGAGCTTTGAAATGAACAGCTACAAGCAGTAATGAAGTTCCCCCGACATGACTTAGGAGATTATGCAAGGCTGGCATGAGTCAGAGGGAGGTTTGAGCGCAGCCCAGTGTGCCAGCCTTTGCACCAGTGTGTAGGTGAGCACAGCCCTCCTGTTGAATCTGTGATTTCTGAATCACTGTCCCAGTCATTGCAAAATAATAGCTGAAGTCACCAGAGATGGGCTGAAATTAAGGCACTCATAATGTTGCAGCTAAAACGTCAGGTCAGGTCAAAGTGACGTCAGCATCAGTTTCTTAGACCCATTATGTCCATTGGGACACTCTAATTGTTACCATACTACCTTTTCTGGTACTCTGCCTCTAATCGTATGATTCTTTTCCCTGCCTTCCCCTCCTTTCCTCCCCTTCCACTGGGATTTTCCTCATGTCCTGACATGTCCTCAGATGAATTTAAACACCCACCTCGCTCTCTTGTGCTCTGAGCTTTAAGAAAAGCATAAACTGTATTTAAGGGTACAAAAGCCACATTACTGTGGCCCTGAAGAACTGTGTCATGATCTTGATTTAAAGCATTTATCATAATAAAGCTGAAATCTAGGTTAAAACAAGGCATGTAAGTGCAATGTATAATAGCCTACAATCTATAGCTCAGGATCCAAATCTGAGCATTTATCCAGTAATAACCAACTAAAATCAATAACTGATCATTTGTCATGTTATTCTGTGAAACACCTTGTAATTCTATTAATTTGACATTAAATAATCATTCACACATATTATATACAAGCTAAGAATAATGATACAATCATTACACTGCATTTAATCACCTTCAAGTGTTAAAAATCATTGGCGTGCCTCCGTAACTGCGATGGCAGATTTTTCCTCACCTGTAAAGAAGCAAACATGAGCATTTCCTCTTCAGTGCAGTCGAGCTCTTCCAGCAGGATAGACCAGCGGGCCTGCTCATAAAGCTGGGTTATCCTGACACCATCATACTAAAACACAAACACATGGATGCACACACACACGCACGTTTAATTCAACAATTTCAGGGCACTTCAACAGCCCCCCCCCCTTTTTTGGGGGGGGGGGGGGGTGAAGTGTACACTTTGGATCTCTTACTTTAGGATTGATGTCAAAGAAGACATTGTACTTGAAGCGCAGCAATAGCTTGTCGTAATCTTGAATGTCTTGCTCCATAAGAGAACGGGATGAATCCAACCACCTGTTAATTAGAGCAACAACCAAATCAGATGTCTATGTGGGGACAGAAATCGCTCTGACTGTATAAGAATCCACTTGAAACAGGAAATAGGTTCAGTTCCTACCCTGCATTGTTGACTGCTTTGTCCACCAGCGACAACGACTGATACATCTTGGCTAGCTCAGCAGGTGGCAAGTTTGGCTGAGATTCTGCAAGAGGGTTTTCTCCAAACCAGACGCTGGTGGCAGACATTGGCATCCCATTCTCTGGGTCATAGGTTGCCGTCATGGTCTTACTATACATGGGGCCTTGTTTGAGGGAAATAAGGTGTTGATAATTAGCTAAGATTCAACATAACTTCATATTGTGAAGTGAGCTACAGACTGAAGACTGCAGATATTAAACAGTGATTTTTAGGATGGTGCAGAGTATGAACTGGGTACTCAGTGGAGAGTGGGTGTTCCTGGATGACTCTGCAGCATACTGAACAATTCTGTCAGATCTCACTGTTGAAAATGTGCCCTGTCAGATCACATCTGCACTACACACACACATACACAGTACTGTGCAAAAGTTAAAAAAACTAAGGTGGGGAAGCTCTATTTATATGCCATGAATATAATTTTTTTTTAGGTCAAATTAACATCATATAAAGTGCATTATACAGAAAGTAGTGAATCCAATGCATATTTGGCTGTAAACAACACCAATTCCCTTAGATATACTTACACAGTCTGTCAAAGCACAGGGATATTATTTCAAGCATGTCAGAGAACTTGGTACAGTTCATTTCATTTGCATAATGATGTATCAGGGGTCAGTGGGAAGGCCATGTCATCTGTTCAGAGCTCCTTGTTTTTCTTGCTGTTGAGGTTAGAAACCCTTAAGACTCTTATGACTGTATATTTAGGGTCATTTGTCTCACTGCTGGATTACCTTTGGACAATGCAGTGTGTACCTACTCCTTACTTCTCCTTTCCCAGAGGTGTACTTTTAGACACTGCCCCCACTACTGAAATAGCAACTCACCTTCTGACCTAAATTTGGTCTTTGCTTCAAAATCCAGTCAGAATTCTTTACGTCAAACTGTGAATAACCTCAGATTGTTCTTATGCCCCAAAGCTTTTTCAAATGAATCAGATCAATAGACTTTTTAAAAAATTTTTTTTTATATAAATCAGAGGATATTGAACTTAATATTCAGAAATGATCCGATTTTATTAAACAACAAAGCTGTTCAGAAATATGAAACAATGTCCTTAATCTAAAGTCAGCTATAAATTCACCATATCATTTCAGCATATAACTGAATCCATGAAATTAGAGTTTTTCTTGCGCATTACCTGTTCCACCTGGTCCCCCACTGAATAAATCTATGTCCCAAATGTCCTCCTGATCTGAGTCCTTATCTTTCTTCTTCTTCTTCTTGGAGGGATCGTCTGGAGGCTTCAGCAGTGACAGTTCCTCTGGTCTTCTGATGTCTGAGATGGTGCAGGGAAGGAGCAAACAGGAAGAATATGGAAAGAAGCTTGAGCCTTGAGCTTAGATAGGTGAATGATGTGTCTGATTAAAACACCCTAAAGCTAAACTGAAACAGTGCAGGAGAGAGGGCAATCAGAAGGAACTGAGACACTTACTGAGTATTCTGCAGATGTCTGCCACCGTCTTGAAGACCACACTGGAGAAGCTTACGGTCATTTTGATGGTTTTCATATTGGGAAGCTGCAGTAAGAGTGGTTTGTGCTGGGGTGTGTAGCGCAGTTCAGCATCAGCCTATGTAGCAAAATTAATTGAATTTATATCAGCTTCAGATGCAAAGTCAATATACGCAGCCTCCTTGCTTGACTGCATAACATATGAAATATAGATGGTGCTATATTGTTTTGGCTACACTGAACAGATCAATAAAAAGAGCTTTGAGTTTCTCAGGTAGAGGATCTAATTTATTTAGCAGTTTCCAGTGTGTTATAGCAAACCCCTCCACACCTTTAGGAGCTGCAAGTACACACGTAATTTATTTATTCTGCTTTGACTGGAAAAAAAACTTTCCCATTGGATATTTCAAGGGAAATTCCAAATTCCTTTGAGCATAAGAATTCATATTACCTGAATCCCATACTTGTCCAAGGTCCAGTGGGTCTTGAGCAGCCAGCATTTCCTCTGTTCCCACCAAAGAGCGTGGTCTGACCAATCCTGAGGAGCCCCTGCAGGCAGGCATATTAAGTAAAACCTTTATCACTCCCATATTACTGTCACATGTCAAGTTTAAGGTGTAGTTCACACATAAAGTTATGACACCAATTTACATGTCAGATTTAAAGGCCCTTCAGGGGGGAAGTTCTGACTCTGTAGCTAAAATATTTCAACAACTACATCTGCTAGAATCACAACTATTTCCAGCTCCCACTGTTGTGTAGGCGGTGTGGTTTAATGAGTCTACCTGACATCATCTCATGGTGCTGGGCTGAAATCCATCTGTTGATGACAAGCTGCTTAGTCATTTATTATGTCCCATGCTCTTTGAATCACCTCACTAAACTTCCCTTCAGATTAGCTATATTAGCTCCTCTGTGTTTTATGCAGGAGCATAAACAGGTATCAGATCAGAGACTGGCTGAACTTTGGCCCCCGGGGCTACAAACGTTGACTCATTGTGACAACACAATGGCGCTGTGGTGTAGAAGAATGCAGCTCAAACAAGGGTGTGCCTTGCCTAATAGATCTTTTGTAGCACCACGTGGAGGTTGAGGTAGTTTGCAAGTCTTTCTGGTTACACAGACACAAAAACTCCCTGCAACCACTATGCAGAAACAAATCCATTTTAATGCACTTACGGATTTTCTCCACCAACTTAAGCATGAGGCCACCAATGTGCAAGTCTCCTGCCACCCTCATCTTAAATTTCATGGACTCGATGCCGTCTTTTTGATCCACTTGCAGACTTAGCTGCCATGATGCATCTCCATATTTTGCAGGTGTGACCATGGCCCTGTTCTAAAAAAAAAAGACAGTAAAGAGATTAGTAACAAAAAAAAAAATAGAAAAAAAAAAAGTGGCTCACAGGTTTAGTGAATACCATCGCAGGGGCACAGCACAGGGGATATTAGAAGGAAATACCAACTGCCGTTTCTAATTAAACACTTAGCGAGGGAAATTCCATGAAAATATGTGGATTATTTTGATGATCCCTTTTTGTTTGGAGAATAAGGAAACGTCTGGGATTGAGTCAGAGGATTGAGTGTTTCCACACATCCTAATTGACTTGGCAAGCATTTCACAACCACAGATCACCTAGTGTTCCAGTTCTGAGTGGCAACGTATGGAATAGATTTTAACTCTGCTTCTGCTGCAGTGTCTCTGCAATGATACTGCAGCCCCTGATCTACTCCTCTCACTCAATACATTTATAAATAAGACACCATCGAACACAGACAGAAGAAAAACAGATGAGACTGCAGAACAGACAGCATACACAACTAATGCAGCACGACTGAATATAACAGCACAGATCTGGCGGGTGATTGGTTGATGTTAATAAGGCAGAATGATGGATGAAAGACACGAGGCGGATAAGAAAGGAAAGGAGGATGAGGAGGAGTACAGCTGTGGAATGTGTGACGAGCAGGGACACGAATCTGGTGCAGGAGAGATCAGACAAAACAACAATCTCCACACACTGCACCAGTCTCCCTTCACATCAGATCTGAGCTCCGAAATGTGGAAAATAAAGACATGAAAACTCTGACACAAACTAGTCTGAAGTATTAACCACACTGCTGTATACAAGTGGAAGAGTACAGTTAGAGAAAATGTGTTGCTGGGAGGCCAAGTTTTATATACACACTGCTTCCTTTGTGCTGCACCCTTCCTATACTATGTGCTGCTGTAGGGTACAGTAAAAAGTTGGAGCCTGCATGCCTGCTGAGGGAAGGCTTGTTGAGATGTGTCAGAGAATGATGAATTCACTGGCACAATATTGCACAAGCTGCAAAAATTAAAAAAAAAACAAAAAACAAAAGTGATGGAGGGAGCAAATGTGTTTTAATGCAAAAGGTCTAACAAGAGAAAATCAAATATATTCATGCAAAATATACAATACAATGAGATCTCATATTGGAACTCCTCATAAAGGGAACCCACATTAAAAAGAAAAACCGGCTACAGCAATCTTTTATTCACAGCACACACAGCAAAGTGGTTATTATTTCTAATCCTTAAGATCATTCACAGCGGGGTAAACTGTCTTAAGTAAAAAAAAAAAAAAATGTCAGCAAACTTTCTTTAGAGCCATGAACAACATTACTACTGTGAAAATACAGGATTCACGGGACAGTCTTAGACCAGTCCTAGTGTACATTATCCACTGACTTCTGAGCAGGCCTACAAATCTGTGATAAGTCCCAACAGGGTCATTCGCAAGCATGTGATATGATTTTTTTTTCCCGTCAGAGATATGAGCTTTATTCAGACTGGACTGATTCATTAGCAAAATAACGGAAACGACTCCTCTATCAAGTCCATACAATATTCCCTACAAAGAATAGGAAACCAGTTCTTACCGTAATTTAAAGTTTCCTGCCAGTGAGCTATTCCCAGAAATTTCCTTATGAAATGGACTGACCCCGAGAATGAGGCTCCTCTGGGAGTAAAACACGCCCAGTTCACACAGGTAGAAAAAAGAGGTGGGGACGTAAGAGGAAGTGGTCACGGTGCACGTAGCATGTTAGCCCACAGTTTGGGTCAGGTGAGTCTATTCACAGCCCAGATGAACGGACCGCTTCAACGGCGGAATAATAAAAATAATAAATTATTTCACCCCTGTCTAAGGGGTTAAACACTACCGGCGAGCTATAGCAATGAGCGTTTACTAATGATATATTATACTAATAAAATATTTTAGTCAACCACTCAGCTAATACTCTTCAACTCTTTTCAGTAATAAGGACAAGACTATAATATTTATTTTAGTGCAAGTCAGAGTGTTACAGCTGGCCCATGGTGGGGACAACAAAACATGCTAACCCACTGCGTCCCTCTAAAATAACTTTAAAAGCTTTGTACTTTGAAATTTAAGTTTTGGTGTTGGGTATCCTAGGCTGTGCATGTAAGGCAAAAAAACAAACAAACAAACAAAGAAAATCAAAAAACTTTGTATTTTTCCAGAAGACTTGGCCACTGTTCTAGTGGTAACTAGATATTAATTCTGTGATGTGAATTAAAAGTAAATTTTTCTCAAATCTAACCTAATGAGACGAGAACAGGTTCTAACCTAACTTGCATTAATACAGACAGATATTAACCAATCTTACGATATGAAAACATGACATAACAGATCTTCACAAAATAACACAATAAGATCATGTTAAGAACATACTGACATATTTATTTCAAAAACATCAGTGAAATGCATACAGTGCGTATAGACAGTGCTTAACAAATATATTAGACTACCTGTCAAAAAAAAATAAAAAATTTTATAAATGTGTCAAAAAGTTGTTTAGAATGGAAAAAATTACTGAATTTACATTTTTTTGGTCAGGAAGTCAAGTAAATAACTGTAACTTGATATCTTAATCAAAAAATACTCACCCTTACTATTTTTTCTGCTTTTTTTGTAAAACAGTAAATTTGAAAATTCATGAATAACAACAATAATTATATTTTAACAATAAAAATATAATTCTGATTATAGAGTTTGCACACACAGGTGGATTACTCATTACAGAAACTTAAAAAATATTTTGGTAATTACCAATACTCTTAATTTAGTGCAGCCATGGCATAAACTGTTAGATTGGGTGGTGGCACAAAAAGTAAGTAAACTTGTGTTTGATTATTTCTTTGTTGTAACAGTGCCTCTTGGCAATAAATCTTATACTGTAGGAAAGGCAAGATGCCACATTTGTAAGGAACGCAGAGTTGAGTATGTGGGTTGCGCCCATCAAAAACTTGCCAAATCTTCTCTGCCAAGGCCAAACAGCTTATACTTCTATTGCCTCTTGTTTTGAGCTTCTGGTACTCCAGGTGCTGACAATCAGATTTGCCATCATTGGAGACAGTCGTAATGCAGAGAGATATCGAGATGAGATTCTGCAACCAGTGGCAATCCTGTTACTCCCCACTCTGGGACCGAACTCAATCCTACAAGATGAAAACACTCACCCCCACAGAGCCGGATTCATCAGAAACTACCTCCAGAATTTGGGAGTGGAGAGGATGGAATGGCCTACCTGCAGTCCAGACCTCAATCCCATTGGACACCTTTGGGATCAAGTTGGGCGTGTTGTTCGTGCCTGAGGGACCAACACAACCACATTGGCTGACTTGTGACAAATACTGGTTATAGAATGGGGTGCCATCCCACAGCAGTGTGTGACAAAGCTGGTGATCAGCATGAGGAGGAGGTGCCAGGCTGTTGTGGCTGTGTGTGGTTCTTCCATATGCTCCTGATGCCCCTGTTTGAATAAATGTATAAATTGTTAAATTGCCAATATGTCTTTTTTCTCTAGACTTCAATCATCCATCCATTAAACCTCACCAAACGAGTCAGTAGCAGAATAAGCTGTTCGGCATTAGCAGAAAAGAATTGGTCTACCACACTGGGCAAGACCCCAGGTGCAGGCTGTGCAGAGGTGCCCCTGATCGAGAACATAACAGCAGGGTGCAAGATGCTAGCAGGCAGGGCATACATGGAACGCCATAACCACGTGGCTGGCATAGTATACAGGAACATCTGTGCTCAGTATATGCAACCAAACGTGGCTGAGAATGACTGAGCTAAGATCCGGTGGGACTTGCAGATACAGATGGACAAACTGTTGATGGCTAACCAACCGGACATAGTAGTGTTGGACAAGCAGAGGAGGAAGGCCGTAGTTATTGATGTAGCAATACCAAGTGACAGGAACATCAGGAAGAAGGAACATGAGACTTGTGGTTCCTGGGATACTTAAGAGTAGAACGGGAGGCAGAGCCTTCAGCTTTCAGGCGCCTCTTCAGTGGAACCAGCTTCCAGCTTGGATTCGGGAGACAGACACGCTCTCTATTTTTAAGATTAGGCTTAAAACTTTCCTTTTTGATAAAGCTTATAGTTAGGGCTGGATCAGGTGACCCTGAACCATCCCTTAGTTATGCTGCTATAGGCCTAGGCTGCTCGGGGGTTCCCATAATGCACTGTTTCTTTTCATTCACCTTATTTACTTTGTTTATACTCCACTCTGCATTTAATCAATAATTGTTATTAATCTCTGGCTCTCTTCCACAGCATGTCTTTTGTCCTGTCTCTCCCCTCAGCCCAACCGGTCGCAGCAGATGACTGCCCCTCCCTGAGCCTGGTTCTGCTGGAGGTTTCTAAAAAAAGGGAGTTTTTCCTTCCCACTGTCGCCAAGTGCTTGCTCATAGGGGGTCGTTTTGACTGTTGGGTTTTCTCTGTATTATTGTAGGGTCTTTACCCACAATACAAAGCGCCTTGAGGCGACAGTTTGTTGTGATTTGGCGCTATATAAATAAAATAAAATTGAATTGAATTGAATTGAATAGAAGCTCTAGAAATACCAAGGGCTCAGAGAAGACCTAGAGAGGATGTGGAGGGTGAAGGTAACAGTGGTCCCTGTGGTAATCGGAACACTCGGGGCAGTGACCTCCAAACTGGGAGAGTGGCTCCAGCAGATTCCAGGAACAACATCCGAGATCTCTGTCTAGAAGAGTGCAGCCCTGGGAGCAGCTCAGATACTGTGCAGGACCCGATCTTGGAGGATAAAGACCACCTGCAGGGCGATTGGGAATTTACATATATATATATTGTTTTAACACATATAAAAGACAGTATTTTCTACAAAAAAAGATATATTTTCATTTTTAAAGTGAAATATGTTCATTTTCTAACAGTAAAGTATGTCATCAATTCAGACAAATAAGGTGCCTGCAGTTGTAGCTGTTTATAGTTGCCCTCGATGTGGCACCCATGTTACAACATGTTGCAACACCGATATTAGTATGGGTTGTTCATGGTAATTTTGAACAGATAACCTTGGGATAAAAATGTATATAAGTTTAAATTCACAGTCCAAACTACGGGCAGCAGAAGGAAAGTACAAGGAAGATTAAAAAAGTGACTTTCCTTTGTCAAAATCAGTTTTGCCAAATGAAGTAACTGCACTTCTGCCACAGGTAGAAAGATGATCTAAATTGAGGACTTGAGCATGTTACTACTGCCCTTGGTCTCCCATACTGTGTTTAATTGGCTAACCACTAATTAATAGACTGATAGCCTATACTTTTTAAATTACAAATATTTAAAGTTACATCTACAAATGGGTTTTCTCAGAGTTTTTACATAAAGTCAGTTCACATAATTACCTTTACATGTCACTGGCAGTACAACTGAGCCTGCTGTAGCAGCTGGGTAGTGCTTTTTGCAGCAGTGGAGACTGAAAGCCTGAAAGACTGAAAATGAGGCTGACATGATGAAAGTGTAGGAGCACACTCATGTTTGAAGAATCCTTTATGAAGTGCACATGTTCAGTTCCTAATAGGTCTTTTAAAGTGTTAATAAAGAATCTGAATGTTTTCAATTGATGCAGTAATATTCTTATCATCCAGTAATCTCTTAACAGGATTATTACTCTTGTCTAAACGGATTTAAAGAGACAGGCCCCCCCAACAACATGAACAATAATTTTCCCTTAAAAATAATCGGCCCACCTTTCATAATGCTCACATCCCCCTCAATGAGTAAATCAAGATAATCAGTTGAGTTTGCCTTTTCCACATAGTACTGCTGCCAGCTTATGAAACACATCAGTAACAAAGATGGTTAGCATACTTTTACCATTTGTACAGATGGCATTCCACTGAAAACCACCCAGCCATGCTGAATTACTGCCAACTTTGTAGCTTTTAATACGTAGGTGTGTTTCGTGTTTGCATGGGGTGGACTGTTTTTCTGTTAGTCACTTAGGCATGAGGTGAGCCCATGTGTGTAGCCTGCCACCCCCTGGTTTCTATCTATATGTTTTGCCTCTGAGTGAAACGCATTCTAAAACTAGTCAGGGACATCAGCCCCATGTCACCACATAGGAAAGATATAAAGGTGGTAACTTTCCTGTTAGGTTGCTGGGCAGATTTGGAGCGAGATAAAATTCAAAATCAAGTAACATTTAAAGATAAATGTCTGTAAACTGAATAAATGACCATGTCCTTTCTGGGAAAGGAAGTAATAGGTTCTGCACATTTTTCAGCGCTGGCAAAGTTTCATCTATAAGCTTTTGTCAGCCATCCATTGGCTAAATCACACCAACAGCCTTTTCTTTCACAAACTTGGATTCCTATTCATAAAGCTCTTTCCCAAATTTGTGATAAAAAGAGAGCAACAGATAATAAGTTAAGCTTATTCACTGAAATATGTTATAAGAGTTAATAGAATAAGTACAGTGCATAATCATTTTTATGGTCTGTTGATTGCAAATACCCCAATTACTGGTCATTATCCCTCCAGAACTATAGTAATATGTCTTTACACATATGCAGTGACTGCTTTCATCTGCAGGGACACAAAAACAACTTGAAATCATCTTCAGTCTCGATGTTGAAGGGAACGACAGGCCTTCAAAACCTGATAACGTCATTGCTACCACATGGTGGCGCCATTGGCCCGCAACAGTGTTTGAAGAGCGAAGGCTGTTAAGCTTGTGAACTCATTTACCACTTCGTTTATTATAGAAATGAATACATGAAACAGTTTTTTTTTTTTTAAACATTTGAATTTTATGCATTTGACTGCAATGCAAATACACTGTAACCGACAAATGCAATTCTGTGTCAACATTTAAATGAGATCAAACGATTTTTTGTTTGTTTATTTTGCCCTGGAGGGAAAGTGACAGTGGCCACTCAAGTTATCACAACATTAGATGTAGTTAAATCAACCGTAGTAATACGAATAAACTTGTTTTATCCTCTAAAAATTCAGCTCCTGTTTCTTGGTATCCTGGCTTGCTTAGCCAGCATATTGTGTTTCATGATAACTGTTGCTTCTTCTATTGATAGATTAAAAACCGAGCTTTTTTTGTTTTTTTTTTGGATTAAGTGAGAAACTCATTTGTCCCATCCCTGCAGGTCTCGTGTCAGCCTCAGCTGCAGAAGAACAGCTTTAGAATTGGAAAGCACTCAAAGACAACTCAGCATAGCAGGGTGATTGCCAATGCAGGCTAAAACCTGGGCGCTCGGGTTGAAGGACACATTCTCTGGCCTTTTGGCCATTTATTTATTTATTTTTTTTAACCGCACACGCCAAAGATTAGTTGTGGCATACATGCATGTGAGTTTGTCAAAGCTCTCTGTTTTAGCTGAGTGTTTAGTGCTGGCACACGAGGTCGTGTTGAGCCCTTATGTAAGAGAGGAAATGTAAATTCCATGACAGAAACAAACAAATAAACCCTGAGCCTCATAAACCGTGTCATTGGTTAAAGGATAAATGGAAAATAACATAATTTGGACCTGTCAAGCCTGGACACCGTGCCCATGTCATCATGACACCTGTGGTTCTAAGAGGAACTCGGTACAGGCAGTCCAAGCTGAAGGAAAGGACAAACATCAGGTTTACTACAGTGCCCGGGAGAATGATAAAATGCAGTCTTTAGAGTGATGAAGAGAGAAAGAAGGAAGGCTTTTGGACTGTGGTTTTAGACACAATAAATTACATCTACTGCCTGAAGCTGGTCTGAACCTACTTGGAAGCGGGTGGGAAACAACATCTGTAGAAGCCTTCGTCGGTGCTCTGTATTTATGGAAAGAGAAACCTCCCGGTGACCTGGGAACACGCTTACCCAATTAGCAGCCCCGCCGACGGATCAAATGGAAGTGAAAACATTCGCTGCCGTGACGGAGACGCATCACAATGCTCCATTCATACCGCCGAGCCCTATGCGTTAGGGGTGAGGTAGGATTTAAGGGGGGGTGGAGGGGTGTTCTTTTAGGCATGTAATGGGGAGGTGGGATAGGTGAGAGGGAGTAATGAATGCAACAAGAAACTAACTCTCTGCACCATCTTCTTTGACGTGTCAGTGGAGGCCTCATTCATGGCTTGAAACAGATTCAAACACTATTCAAAGTTTTTTTTTTTTTTTTTTTTTTTTTTTAAGGTTACAACTACTGCTCACCTTAAATTCATATCCCCTGAACCTCCGCCTCGTGCTGAACGCTCCAGTTTCTCCAATCCAACAAAACCACAGGTTTTTATCCTGTGGGACTAGGTGCTGAGGGGGCCAGAAACCCTGAGAAACAGCACAAGAGAGGCTCTTGACAGTGCAGGACTCTGGGGAACAAAGGCCAAACATCATTATGGCCTGCAGAGTGTTAGTTTTTTATTTATTTTTCTTGAAGCTTTTAAAATCATGCCTGCTTCTTGTGGATTGATTTATTTCTAAGCCTCAGATTCCCATAGCCGTCGTGAAATTTCATACCATTATTTATTCAAGTAAAGACAGAACAAAAACAAAACAAAAAAGAAGAACATGCACATGAGAGGTTATTTGTTTTCCAAATGTCAGCATCATTTTGAGTTCATTCAGCTGAGTTAAGGCAGGCGAGGTGTGATTGTCAAGAGAGGATATATACTGATACAGTATGAAGATATAGAGACTAAACAAATACTATATGTGCTGATGAAAGTGCCTGTATTTGTCTAAATAGTTCCACAGATAGATTGTGTAATCCTTAAGCTGCACTGAAAGCCGCACATAAAGGCTCTTTTATTTCTAAAATTAATTGTTTGTTTATATGGGTGGCTAAAGGGGCTTCAGTAAATGGATCTAACGTCCATGCTTGTGAACCACTGGACCCTTATAAAAATGGAAAAATGTTACCATGCTAAGGCCAATGCCATAAAATCTCTAAATAACGTTAAAACATATAGGTTCATGCATTTTCAATTACACTAGAATCTTCCATGTGCTGATATTCCCCCCTTTTCTGTTCACTTTTCCTTGCATGGAAACATCTGATGGAAATAAAACTTCACGGTGTCAGGTCAGATAGCCATAAATACAGGTTGTCAGTGCAGTGTGACCCTCACATTTAGAAGAGAGGCTGTTCTGAACTGTGGTTTGGAACAGGATATCATATGTTTAAATATTGAGCTTCTTTCTGAAAACGGGCTACTGTAAAACAACTTCCATCACATAGCATATCGCTTTACCTGTCAGTGGCAGTTTTTCATCGCTTCGCTGCCTGGAAGCATAAAAGATATAAAGGAACGCAGCCGTGTGGACAGGCGGTGATCATTTGCCTCAGACAGATGCAAAATTAAAATGAGGACACACAGATGACATTTTCAGATATCAAGCCTGATGAGTTCATATTCCTTAGCTGTTGAAAACTGTACTTTTGGTTTCAGCAGGTGTGCATGAAAGTTTGATGCAGCTGACGTCACTGTTCCTGCAGGAATATCAAATATATTATTAGGTTTGTCAGTGCACACAGACACACTGTGGGAATCATATAAATAACGCCTTTTCTTGGTGAGGAGTATTGGGCTTCCAGGTGCATGTGCACAGAAGCGTTCAGATGCCATCCGGCCACGTCCGGTGCTTATAGACCCAGACGGAAGAAACAACCGCTGACACTTGTCTTGAAGTAACCACAACTGATCTCACGGGTACAGCGTAAGAGGAAGCTGGGCGTTGTGTTCCTTTCCTCACCACATCAATTTGCCAACTGGTTGTGAATGGGTGCCATTTTGAAAGATGCAAATATAGGTCGCCTCTGCCTGTATCAGCTGATGCGGGTCAGTGTTTTCTTTGGCTGGGCCTTAAAGGCGGAGGGGAGAAAGACGTACTGAGAGTTAGAAAAGGTCACATAAACTCTAGCGGGATTACTTTACCAACACTTTCCATGGCTGAGATCCTGTGAATGAATCCATTGTGGGGTGGGTCCCTGCTCGTGGAAAGCAAACCCTGTCAGGATCCAGTTCATTAGCACCTAGTTTACTGTTTGAAGTTAGTTATTTATCTGGTGTCTAAGGGGGAACCCCGTTCAGACATATGTAAGTATGTGTGTGTGTGTGTGTGTGTGTGTGTGTGTGTGTGTGTGTGTGTGTGTGTGTGAGAGAGAGAGAGAGAGAGAGAGTGAGTGCATGCATGTGAATTCATGCGCAGGCATGTAGTATGTACAGTACTTGTACCCACGTTCATGAACTTGTAGGATCTACAGGGGATTTCCAGAGCAAACGGCTCGAGAGCAAATAAAAGTTTCCATGGTGCAATAAAATGTATGGAGAATGAACAGGAGGCGCATTGGTGCAGCTCCGAAGGTGGAAAACAACCCTGAGAATTTAACAATAATATATACATAAGGGAAAGATATATTTACATTCTGACTTTCACCAGCATTGACTTGTTGAATAAAAAAAATTATATATATATATATATATATATATATATATATATATATATATATATATATATATATATATATATATATATATATATATAAAATCAAAGGAAGAAACGAGGTGTGTATGGTTTTTTTTTTTATATTTCGTTGTTTTATCTATCAGGTTATGTCACACAGCTTCATCTATTCAACATAAAAGGAAATTCGTTCTTATAAACATTGTTTCAAACAGCTTAGCAGCAGCACTCCATCTTCTTGAGTTATTCTACTGTATTCCTAACTCTCATGTGAGAGCGCCTGTGTGTGTTTTTGCTTCTCTTTTCTTTTGTGATCTGTTTGTTCTTTGGAAGGCGTCCCGTTGCCTCTGGTCAGACAAAAGTGCCGCGTTGAGCAAAACCTCCACTCCACTTTTATGGTCTGTGTGGGCCGTCCTATTTGTACATGCTTAGAGCAAATTAGACCAGCAGCTGTGCATGGCCGTCCTATTCCGTGTTGGCTTTTCATGATAAAAATATGCTACGGTAAACTCGCAGCTTGCGTCCAGAAATACGCGTCCCGTTTCTTCTGGCACTGACACCTCAGCGAGACGGGGAAACAGAACAGAGGCTTGAGATGAATTAAGGGGAGCCGTAAGAGAGACATAGGGGCCTAAAAGAAAAGACGGACCACCTATGCTGATGTGTAGAAGGAAAACAAGCTGCAGTGAGATGAGTGTGAGAAGACAGAAGGCTGCACCTGTTGTAGGGTGATGATCTGGCCACAGGTGATATCAGTCCTATGTCGAGCTGCTTGAGTCTTTAACAAAAAGCAAACCAGTAAAACTTCTACTTACACATTTCAGAATAATAGTTAGCCAGTTAACTTTGTGGTTATTATATTTATAGGAGGAAAAGAATCTAACAAAATGTTACTAAGCGGATAATAAATCTGAAAACAAAAAACAAACAAAAAAAAAAACAAACCAAAACATTCCAAACTACAACACAACTTTTTGCAAAGACAAATTGACTTCTGTCAGTATTCATTTACATGTACAGTTAAAGAACCCTATGAATTAATATAGAGAGTTGGTGATGATGCACTGGCCAAAATATTCAATTACTAAGAAGGGAACTGTGGCAGTGATTTGAGCACTGAATCATTATTGCCATCTGCCATTTATTCAGTTCAGTCAGGACCATCATAGTCAAAAGGGAACTGTTGTTTCCATCTTCACTAATTCATATTTGGCTGCCTGGCTTTGTTTGGGGATCTCCCTGTTGTTCCATGCACCGAAATGGAAAGCCTAACACCATGCAAAACCACATATATATAGGACACAGTGGCTATTAGAGACAGGAGATTTTGTTTTTGTTTTTTTTTTTGATCTTTCACATCTTTCCTCAGTCACAGCATGAAAAAGGGGGGACTGGGGTGGAGAGAGGTTGCAGTGCGGCTTCCAGAGACAGCAGCAATTGTAGGCAGGCCAGGCTAAAACAACTTAAACCACGTGCCCCATATGAGATTTGACAGTACAATATGCAGAATGAAACCATGGTGGTGCAGTAGTTAGCACTGTTGCCTCGCAGCGAGATAATTTTAGGTTCAAATCCATTGGCTGGCTGGAGCCTTTTTGTGTGGAGTTTGCATGTTCTTCCCATGCTTGAGTGGATTCTCTTCAGCTTCTTCTCCTACAGTCCAAAGACATCCGTGGCTTAGGTTAACTGGCAATTCTAAATTTGCCATAGGTGTGACTGTCAGTGTGAGCGGTTGTCTGTCTCTCTGTATGAGCTCTGTGATGTACTGGTGACCTGTTTAGGGTGAATTTCTAGTGTTGGCTTTGTTCCTGGTTCTCTGTGACTTTTGAGTTTAGCTCTCCCTTTGTGTTCCCGCGTTGCTGTTCCCACCTCAATTTAGTTCCCATTTTATTTTGCCAGTCCCTTGTTCTGTATGCTTTGTGTTTAGCTTTGCTTCCCTTGTCTCAATAGTTAGATTTAGTTCACCTGTTCTCCCCTGCTGTCTCCACTCTCCCCGATTACCTCATGTGCGTATATATAGTGTCTGCGTCTTCCTCTGTTCTTTGTCATGTCCTCATCTACTGCCTTAAATCCTCTAGCTGTGCGATTCCTAGTTTGTTCTTTGGGCTCCAGTCGGGCTTTGTCTGTATTTAGTTAAATCTGTGTGTTGCCAACAGTAAAGCTGCATTTAAGTTCAGTCCTGTCTTCCGAGTCATTGGGGTCCTATTCCTGCCCGCCACACAGCTGTTCCATGATACCTAATGTCATAACCCTAACCTTTCTATCTAGTGTACAGAACAGTACAAGAGACTAATAAATGAATTTGGAGTTCTTTAGGTCTTTAGAGTCACTTGTCATATTGATTTGTTTAGATCACAACTGATCAATTTCCCAATGCGGGATACACTTTGCTACTGATTAGCGGGAAGCAGTATCACCCAAAGATGTCTCTCTTGTTTGACTGTGTTGAGTTTATCCAATGTTTAAACCACATGAAGCTTTGGGTTAGCACATACCTGTATCATGTTTGTGTTCTTTTAAACGATGTCTTATGAACTGTTTTTTGAAACCTATCACGCGATCATCTCTGTGACCTGTACATACACTGTGAAATGAAGTGTACACTTTAATATTTAAAATAAATATAACACTGCCTGCCTGATTTCCACTGATCAGTGAAGTTGCTCTTTATGTCTTGAGACAGTTGGGAAAAGTGGTAGGTAAATATGATTTCTGACAGTGTGACAGGAATAAGAAATAGTCCCCGCTCGGAATTGAGTTCTTAGGCTAATCATCTATGATTATAGCTTTGAAAGCCAAAATACACTCCATGTGAAAGAGGTTGTTTTCATCTGTATGCTGCAGCTGAACAACTGGCTGACAGTGTTACCTATTCTCCTGAGGGCTCTCACTCTCCTTCTGAATCCATTTGTTTGGCCTGCAGCAGGTCTGGTAGCCCTCAGGGACTGTCCTGGGAGACCTGGACAACATTGGCAGCAGGTAGCTCAGCGGTGTCATTTCACCGCGGTAAGCTGGACAAAAGCATCGCTTGTTGTTGCAAGCTGTTTGTGGTGCTGCTTTCCCAGCCCTGTGGAAAGGAAAGGACAGCCAATGACCAATGCCAAACAAACCTGCTCCAGCTCACCTGTGCAGTGAATGTGGAACTGAATGACCCAGATCTGGATGGAAACCATTGCAAATATTTCCCAGCAAGGTCTGTGGAAGAAACATTTAACAAGGCCTCTCAGCAGGGAATTTAACTAACTGTAAATGACTTTGACTCCCTCTAGTTTGTGTCATCTGTTCCAGTGGAGTAGTAAACAGCTGCATCAAACCATCCAGCACGAGATTCAGTGCCATGCAAGGTGTGGACTGAAGCATAATAAAACTTCAGTGCTTACGACCACTGTGCGTTTATCTAATCACTCAAATTTTATTGCACAACAGAGGAAGGAATGACAATGGCAGTCGGTGATTAGAAGCAGATTTGTTGTTGATGAGCAGTGAATCTGTTTATTGCTTTGTCTGTGCAGTGCTGGTGGCAGGGCAAACCACTTTTGCCCACTACAGCTCAGTTTAGAAGCATAAGCCATGCGGCAAATATTTGGCTTGGCCACCGAAATTGAATTATATTGGCACAGAAAGCCTAGAAATAAAAAACAGCAACCTTGGGAACAATTATGCAAAGTTAAATGCGGTTGAACCAAGTGCTACTGGTTTTCCATTCCGTCCAAAAGGAGGGGGGGGAAAAGGAAAAGGCTGCTGTAGCAGAGTTTATCCACCTCAGTAAATATGTCGAAGCATTTATCATTGCCATGGCACTTGTAGTTATTGCTCATTTTTGTAGTGCTGTATAGCTTCTCTGTGTTACACACAGCCTTAAAAGTGAAAAAATCTTCTACGGACTTGCTTCATGTGAACCAAAGCCTGCGGTGACTTGATGGTCCATTTCAACCATAGACGAAGCCCCATAACAGATAGCATTTAATAAATATTTCTTCTGTTTCCTCAAAACATTTTATGCTGTGACAACACAATCAGCATAATCTGAAATAAACAGCAATCAACTGTACTTAGATGATTTATGCGTGTACTAAATCATTTCTTTTACCCTCAACGTTACTGTATTGCAGCAAATTGAGGCCAGTAATATTATAGCTGATAATAAAAATCAAGGTGCTATACGTATTTATGCAGCCAGTAATGAAATCAGTCATTATTGCTGAACATTTTGGCAATGCTGGATTGGGCAACTCTGGCATGACTTTGGTTAAACCATCTGGCAACTCTTTTTGCAAACTCTCCACAAGATGCACAGATTCAGGTTGGAAAAATAAATACATAAAAGCATGTGTGTATGTTTGCATGAAATGACACCACCATGAAAACATATTGAAATAATAAAGCACCATAAACTCAGGTGTAGTCACAATGGAACATATAATCATGGTGAAAAGAAAATTGCAAAGATTTGCCTCTCAGGACAGTTTGCTGGCCTGGAGCATTCAGGTGTGTTAACACAATGCCAAGAAGGAAGGACATCAGCAATGCTCTAAATAAGTGATTGTTGCTGCCCGTCAGTCTGGGTTGTAAGGCCATCATTGTACAGTGACAAAGTTGCTTCCCAGGAGGGGACATCTCAGCAAATTCACCACAAGCTCAGACCATGTAATGCTCAGAGAAAAGGTAAGCAACCCAAGGGCTACATCTCAGACTCTACAGGGCTCAGCTAGCATGTTAAATGTTAAAGTTCACAATAGTAGAATAAGAAAAAGACTGAATGTAAAATATGGCTTATTTGGAAGCCTCTCCTCTCTCTAAAAAAAATGTAAAAAAAAAAAAAAGAAAGGAAAAAAATCCATGGCAGCATGGCTTAGGCCTGAACAAACCACAAGACTTTTGGAACAAAGTCCTTTGGCCAAAAATTGGGTCATGCAACAGGACAATGATCCCCAGCACAGCAGTAAAGCTACAATAGAAAAGGCTGAAAAAGAAAAGAATCAAGGTGTTGCAATAGTTCAGTCAAAGTCCAGACCTCAACCTGACTGACTGTGGTGGGACCTTGAGAGAGCTGTGCAGAAATGAATGCCTGCAAACCTCAATGAACTGAAACAGTGTTGTACAGAAGAGTGGGCCAACATTCCTCCACAACAATGTGAGAGACTGATAAAGTCATATAGAAAACAATTACTTCAAGTTATTGCCGCTAAAGGTGGCTCTACGAAGCATGGGGTGTCCTTAGTTTTATGCAAACTGCTTCTGATTTTTGTCTTAGTTTTTGTTAAATATATAATGACATGGTGTAATATGTCCTGTAGTGTTGCTTATCTTACCTCATTTTAAGACCTGCTAAGGACTCATTTTTTTATGTCCTGATTTGTAAAATCTTAAAGTTTAAAGAGGGTGTACCTTATTTTTCCCACGAGTATATGTATATGTTACTATGTGAATAATTATCTTCTGTAATTAGTCAATGAAACCCCACCTGCTCACACAGGAAACACAGACTCCATTGCTCTCTCTGACACAAACACTAATGCTGCTAGCCAGCTACCTAGCTAACCATCATGCAGACCTTTAAGCCAGCTTTGTTTGCTCACAGCTGAGGCTCAAAAGAAAGGCAGGACCAATGCAGAAAAGGGCCAGCTTTGACAATTTTCACACAAAGAGAGCACTGTTGGCTAACAGTGAGCAGCCTGTTTCTGGGAGGTTTGCACTGTTCCTGGGGCCCATTTCATGGAACAGTTAGCAAGGCCAAAGGCAACCCGTGGACTGGAGTGATAGTTAAGGCCTTCTGGGCCAAACCTTGGTCTGGTCCTCTAGCTCTCCCCTCTGACCCCCACTTAGTTCCGAGGCTTTCACAAAGCTGACTGAGGATGCTGGGTGCTGCAGGTGTCCTCTTATAAAGGCCCACATCACATGGGCTGGTGGACTGACCGATTGAGTTGGCACAATTGGCATTTATTTTTTCACTTCACCACAGGTGTTGCAAAAACCACAACAATAATGAGGTTTCTCACTCCTAGCATAAGACTACTATTAGCCATAATATCGTAACTTAAAAAAAAAAAAAAAAACATTATATGTGAAATACCATCTGTGTAAAGCAGTTATTTATCAGTCCGTTTAATGTTTTTGGGTTAAAGCAAAACCGGCCAAGTGGTTATTAATGGACAGGTTCAAATTAAAACATAACCCAGACTGCTGCATGAGTGGCTGGCACTATCCATCACTCTGAACTGGGCTAAGGACAGATCGTTAATTTCTTTCTACCTTCCAAACACAGTATCGGTGTTGGAGAGGATACTTCCTCCAGCTGCGACTGTAATTGCAGCAGCTACCAAAAGAAACACTCCCTGCCTTTATTTGATTAAGTTGTAATGTGATTGAGGGCCCAGATATATAGCTTTCATGGTGAGGAGGGGAAAGAGGAAGGAAACATGCGAGGAAAGACGTGAGTGAAAGAGATTAATATCCAGGCTTCTCTCCTCCCGACCACAGAGTGGGCATAAAGAGCCCGGCGCCTCATTGATGTCAGCCCTAGCTGTGCCTGTCCTGTAGTTTTCAGTTTGGTTTGGACAGAACAGGCGGCCTGGCCTACAGGAGTTGGGAGGACAGGGCACAGGCTTTCCCACATCACTCAAGGGCCTCTGATAGGCGGTCACAGGGGCCGATAATGACAGGGGGAGAGATTTAGTATTAAAGTCTCCTCTGCTGCCTCCTCTGCTTCTTTCTGACGTCAGAATGTTAAATACGGGGATGAGAGCATGGCATGGCCTATGGGGAAGGGAGTTAGACCTGTCTTAAGTATAGAGCTTTGTGTGAGAGAAGCCTGGCTGAGTTCCCTTGGGTTGTTTCTAAGGACTCAAGATGTACACAGCTAGGGGGAATTTTGGATCACAGTCAATCATTAAAAGGATTTGCATTCGCCATAAATACATATTCAGTCAAGGTAAATGGTGATAAGTTTCAAGGGAACTTCCTCCTCATATAGTTACTTATTCAAAGTGGTTTGAATGCACTGGGTCTGCTCTGGGTTAGAAATACAATCACACAGGCCAAGACTACCAGTAAATTATTCTCCATAGTCTTTAGTTGTTCGGAAGTCCTGGTTTGCAGTCTTTTCAGTTTTTTAACCGCTATACCACATACAATGCTGAGGGTTTTCCCTGTGCTATTTGTAGAGCATTATAATATTTGAGTTTATGACTAATGAACTTGGAAAGCCTGAGAAAGGAAAACTAGATGGCTGGAGGCTGGTTTATAAAAATGTCATGTGCTCACGAGTAAAAGACTTTATTGTCTTTGCCAGGTTGCAACTGAACCGTACAACCAAGACCCAAAGCGGCTCAGCAACATAAAAGCAGCCGAATGCTGCACCTGCATCCACAGATCATCACACTATTGTGGCATTTAAAGAAAAGGCCTCAGTCGAACACGCCCCCTGACCTTCTTCAGCTAACATAAACTAATTACGGTGGCTCTGAAAGGAATGGCCTACCATTGGATTAATCAGCCTCTGCAGATCTAGACCAAGCAATCCTGCTCTGGCCTGTTCTCTCCCGAGAACCTCATTATCTCATGTTTTCAAAGGAGCACCATGGCATATGGAAAGGGCTGATGGGATGGAGAAATGGAGGAGGTGGTGGTGCAGGAAGGGGCTTCCCCAGGTCCTCTCTTCTCACATTGGACTCAGAAAGGAAATGTCAAGCGTGAAGCTCCAAGAGTGGTCAGTACTCCTCAGTCCAGCAGGCAGCACAGAGGGGGCCTTTGTCCACCATCACTTAGCGCCAATTACAGCCCGTCAAAATAGTTTTTCTACTGTGGGGCGACGTGTTAATGGGCCCGGCGTTGGGTGTGAGGAGCGACCTTGTCCACACACACCAACCAGGGGTCAGGGGTTAATAGGGCCCCTCTGATGTGGTGGATGAGATTTTGGCAACCTTTAGCTAGCAAGGGAATGCCAGGACAAAGCATGTAGAATGTGATACAATTAGGCGGACAGCTAGCCATCCTGAATAGAGTTGCTTCGTAGAACTGGGATGGCTGTGCAAGCTGGGAGCAGATGGACAGCCATACGCTAGCCAAACAGGTGTCTTGGAAGGTCAGAACCCCTCTGAAATGCGTAAGAGGAGCCAGGTGAGGACACAAACACCAGCCAAACCCGGCGCGTTTTTGAAGGGAGCAGCAATTAAAAATCCTGTTGAACAAATGACTGCTCTTCTGGACACAAAGAAAGTCCCTTTGTAGTTGTGAAAAGGTCAGAGACCATTCCGCCACTTTTCCCATCCCAGTCCTGAACCAGTAGTTTGGCCCAAACAGCGGAGTGGGCCGGGAAGCCTGTAGATCGCCCTCAGCAAAGCTCTGATACTGTCTGCTCTACAATATGAGAAAGTGAACTTGGCACGATTGGCGTCTGACCTATACTGTGTTTCCTGAGTTTAAGTAATCAGCGATCAGCTATCTGATGCTAGATTAAAAAAAAATGTCCTGGCAAAATTAAATGTTCATAACTTTGAATTGCTCTATGTGTGTTTGGTCTGGGCCTGTGTGTGTACAAAGCCAGGCCTCCGTTTACACCATAAGTGTGGGAACCACACAAATGCTGAAGTACCCATGGGCCCTGAGAAGGCTCACAACACTCTGCCAGGGAGAGCTGGAGATTTTTGAAAAAATACTCTACACACACTGAGCAAATCCAACCACATGCAAGCCTGTGGGAACTAGCGGATGACATCCATCTGCATATAAGCACTCTCAAAATACTTTTTGGACTTATTTGTGTACAGTTCATTCCCCTTACCCAATCCTCTTGGAAATGGTAGTGGTAATCTGGCCCCCAGCTTCATCTAGTTAATGTTGAAATAAAAGAGGTGATTGAACTTAGCCTCCAAATTGGATTTGTTTAATCTGCATCAAGTTTGAACATCCTGTGTAAACATAAGCGTGTGCAGATGCCGGAAGCGCCACGGCTGGAAACGCAAATGCCTACGGTTGACTTTGGCAGAGAATCAGAAGAGCAGAAGGGGGAAAGAGGCCGGAACAGAGGCTAAAGAACTTCCATTGTTGCGAGAGGGTTAAAGGCTGCCTCATGAGCTGATTGAAATTGTATAGATTGATTATGTGTGACATGGATTAATAGAACATTGCAGAATAGCAATGGCCCACAAAGTACAGACCCGCTTATTTATGACTGTCATTAAATAAAATATTTCTAGTAAGCCTTACATACTCACAACCTCTGGGAACAGAATCTGCAACCTCTCCTCATAACCTTTACACCAAATTCTACTTGGCCAAATGATGTGGAAGCAAAATTGAATAAACACAAACATCATTAAGAGTTCATGTGTTCCAGTTAAACAACCCTTTGGTTAGACTCTCATTTCCTTAATGGCTTTGCAGCTGTATTTCACTCTTGTGTTAAGTCACAAATCATTGGCAACCAACATGGTTTCTGCCTTGTTTTCCTCAGAGATAAGTAAGAATATGACTTAGACTTGATAGGATTTATTTGCCTTACAGCAAAGGCTGCACCCCTTCGAGCCCAACTCATTAAACCGTGTGTTTTGGGGAAGGGAGGAGAAGTGAAGGTCACTAGAGGTTAATTCCAATCGCAGTGCTTCCGTGAAGCAGCATGACAGCATGTCTCCTCTGCTCACAGATTGGATGAGTTCTTTGCTATCAGGCTAGCTCGAAGACAGTGTGTGCAAGATTCAGTGTCTCACTCACACATATAGACATACACATTTTTCTTCTTCCTTCCTATAATAAATACTATGCATAATTGATTTCTTATATCTGATGTCTTGAAAGATTTGATATGTGATTGTACTGTCCTTGTCCTTGCTGTTGTCTTTTAGTGTTTTCATTAGCATAAGCTGCCTCTTTATGACTGGGTGCACACCTTGATCTCGATGAAAGGAAAGACAATAAAAGGGACAAATGAAAGAAAGAGATGTAGACAAAAGAGGGACTACAGAGCGGTGAAGACATAACAGCAAAGAAAGAAAGTATTTGAAAAAGCGAGAAAGAATGCTGGAGAGACTGAAAAATAAGAATGAAAGGAAGAAAAAAGAAAACAAAGACAGGCGAGAAAGAGTGAGATGTGGGCCATTCATAAGCAGACTTCTCCAAGGGATCTCGGGCCAGCACACCTGCTACTATTCACTTCAGAGGAAATAGACACTCTGTGGAAGAGAGGCTCTTGGCCTCAGGACAAAACCGCTGCAGCGCCAAATTAGAAACAGGAAGGACTGCGGGTAAGGCTCAGATTAAAAACGCACTCCCCACATGGACTCAATATACTGCAGCCCTGATCCCGCTCTGGAAACCCAAAACCCAACAGCACTATTTTATGTCCCAGTCAACAGAACGCCCGCTGTTTGCACAGTGACAGTATGAAGATTTAGTCCAATGTCAACCCTTGAATGTTGGTAAACTCTGGCCCTCTAAATGCTGCCCATTCTAGCAAGGAAAAGAAGTTTCTAAGTATACTTACAGTACACTTAGTATGGTAACAGAGTATCAATTTCTGTTGTCGCAACTGTGGATACACAGCAGTAGTGCATCACAACTGCATTTTCACCAAAACTGCTTCCTTCAACACTGGTGATGGTATACTTTATATTATTTATGTCATGGGGAAATTAGTAGAGGTCAAAGAAAAATGAAGGCGACCTCCTTTTCTCTTCCACTGGCTTCTTTCTGGTCTGTACCATCTGTCAGCATCAGACCCAGCTGATGTGATGCATATGAACACACCAAAAGGGAAGACACGGCCTTCAGTTTCCCACAGATGACCATTAGAATAGCTAATGTTGTCAACAGGCAGCTAGCAAGAGCTAATGATCCATAATACACTCTATAAAGGAGTGAAACTAGCAAGAGGTCTGGGAATGTACCAGAAAAGGAAATGAATATTGATATATGCCTGCTGCCTTCCTCTTGCTACCCTTGACCTCAAACGGGTTTCTCCACTGCTTACGGGAGCTGTAAGGCATTTCCTGCCCATTCACATACATATGATCTGAGGGAGAAAAGAGCAAAAAAAAGAAGGTTGGTTTAGTAAAAAAAAAAAAAAAAATCTTTCAGCCCAGGATAAGGGAAAAAAGTATTCACTCATTCTCGTACAATATTTCCATTTACTCATAGGCCTGTCCAAGTAGTGTGTTCCCCTCAATCTATCATTTTCACTGTGGTCACCGATGGTAGAAAAGCCTACTGTAATTATTCCTACAGATATTGAGGACATCTAGAGGTTGTTTCTCCTCGTTGGAAAATAGAACTACTCGAGCTCAGTAAGTATTCACAGAAGGCTGTATTGAATAGACAGATACAAGGAGGCAACCAAATTGCATATTTGTATCATAGAAAAAAAAAAGAAAAAAAAAAAGAAGAAGAAGCAAATGGGAAAAAATCTCACAATAATCCCGCTTTGGGACTGAATCCATGTTCCGACTGTTCTCTTCCTCCCCTGCCTGTTTGATGTGCCGTTCTCTCCAAAGCTTTTGCCTCATGGAGGAGGTCATCACGAAAGCTATGAAGGGCCACATTCACCACAGGTCCTCTGACTGATGTCTGAGCCAGGCATGCTGATGGATGTACACACATAAACACACATGCGTACATACGCACATTACTCCAGATGGGGAGAGTGCGACTCCAAGAGGAAAACCTGCCATGACATCACCCAGAGGAGTGCAGGTGCAGGGCTGGGACAGGAAGTGAGTCACAGGAAGCTTGGTGAGGCAGAGTTTGCCATGCCAGTGACGGGCTGTGGGAGAGCAGGGACTGTGAGTTACACCTCGTTTTCAAACTGGCTGGGACCCAGAGCTTGCCGACATGCTGTTTACATAAACAGGCATTGCTCCTCTCCCTCTACAATCACACTGCTGAAGATCCTTTCAAAATAACTGACTTGTATAAAAATGCCCCCCCCCCCCTTATTTACCACTGAACTAGTAGTGCAGTTGTCAGCTCCCTGTTAAGAATTGTGTGTTGTTGTTTTTTCTAATTGAGTGTACAGTGTTGGCACTTCTGCGCACAGCATCTGACCAGCAGGCTGTTATTTTGAAGAAGAATGCTGTTTTCATAACTTGTGCATGGCTGATATAATTAATACACCGCACATGCACAGTACTCACAATAACAACGGCCTCTCTGAATGTTTTTTAACCTGCATCACTGCAGCAAATATGTGTGTCAGATGTACTGTATGGACAGATGGATGGCTGGAGGTGTGTGTGTGTGTGTGTGTGTGTGTGTGTGTGTGTGTGTGTGTGTGTGTGTGTGTCTGACAATAGCAGCACAGTGGTTTATACAAAGCTTATTACTCTAATGAGAAAAGTGTGGAGGAATTGGTTTGCCCCATACCACCCAGGGAAGGAGAGTCTTTTTCCCCCTGGTGCACTGCATCTGGAAGCAGCCTCCTTGTAATCTGCTCTAAGTACAAAAAGTTCAGCACCAGCTTGTTCTCAAAGACCACCAAGTGAGGCCCTGAACTCCAGAACAGCTTTCCTTAGTGGACTGAGTTCCAGGCCCAGAGCTCCTCGAGGGGCTGCATCAAAACCCTGAAACTTGTGGCTAGGTTCCTGTTGGTAGCATTTTGTGGCCCTGAACTAACTCTAGCTCCAAAAGAGAAATGTTTGGTGTTTAAAGGCAGGAGGTGGTCAAACTATCCATTTTTTGAGTTTGGGATTTTTTTTTCTGTTTATTGCTCTTTCTAGGAAATTAATTAATACATGAAAACTATAGCATCATCACTGTTTTGTATAGATGTATATAAAATAAAGCTATTGATTTGTGTGTGTGTGCGTGCATGCATGTGTGCATTTGAGATGCTGTAGATATTTGTCATTACTCACTGTGCATTATGGCTTTTTATCAACTATTCTGTCATCAGACAAGACAGTTAAGTTCAGAGCTTTAAATTCACTGCCAGCTCTGAATGTGAACCTCATTGGCTTGAAGTTGCGCACGTGTAATGGAAGAGATTTACTGTATCTGAGATTGACATTTATTTTACGGACATGCTGGGGGATGTCATGTAGCGCCCCTTTGATTGATCTCTTCACTTCCTTTTACAAAGATGGAGGCTGCTCCCAGTAGCCACACAACCCCTTTCAAGCTTGGTGTGCAGGAAACGCCCTTCGGCAAGGTTCCAGGATCAGCTGGGCTTGCCCTTTACCCCAAACCTAACTGTAACCATCAGAGGAGTAAACACAGCTCTGACCTTAGATCAGTGTCTGGAGGCAAATCCATCCTCAAGCCTGTTAGCTCATATGTCTCCCATATGGAACGCCTTCCTGTATCCTCTATGGAGATGTGCCCACAAAGTGCAAGGTACACATCTTGAACTCCATTCCTGTTTGATTATACTTAAAAAAAAAAACCCTAAATGTCAGAAAAATTAACAATATCATCTATAACTACAACCGCTTCTCACTGTATTAAATATCACATAAAAGCAGAGATAGAGAGCACGATATTCACTGAAAGAAAGAAAAGCAAGTACCATAATAGTATACAGTACAGGCTTTCAACTCTACTGTAGCTTAGCATCAAATTATTCTGCTGTGAGAATTGGGCGATATAATGGTCTGTTCAACTGAGTCCTTGCCAGAGGTAATGATTTCAGCATGTCACTCATGGCCAGCTCCACTGTAATTGCATGGATGATTAGCTCTTACAGTAATGGTAGTAGCAGAACATGGTTAGAAGCAAGTAGTTTTGAGTAATGTTCATTCATATCACATGCCTTTTAAAAAGCGAAGGTACCAAAATTGAAACCAAGAGCAGTGGCTCGTGCTCACAGATAATCTTTAATTCACATGTGCTTGCACTTGCAGGTATAGAAATTGCATGTATGTAAAAGCAGCAGCATCCGTGCAGTCACTCTGGAAAAGTAATTTCCAGATTTTCTCTGCTCCTGAATCTGTGGACGGCCGTCTGTTTGATGTGTTCAGAGCTGCAGCACAGATGCCACAGTCTTTGCTATGCTGGACGTCATTTCACTGGCTGTTCTCGGAATACAGAAAAAAAAAAAAAAAAGCACCATGTGCACCACCTCTAAAATTAGTGTGTGCAGCACATGAAGAAGAAAAGATCCAAACTTAGAAAAGACTCTGAAGTGGCCACTGTCTCTCTTCACTTCTCTAAATTTTTGTGTCCCATCTTGGCGCAGGGCCAGTCGAGATCTCATGAGCCCGCTGTTTCATCAAGGATACACGGCACACCGCATACTTTCCAATTCTGGGCCAGGCAGAAATCTGGAAAACGGATTTTTATAGCCCTTACAATTTTGGTTGTTTGGAGTTGCAGATCGTTTTTAGTTTGGTTTGCTGAGCACCAAACAAAATGAATGATCCCTGCCATGCTAGTAGGTTCCAGCTTCCAGTTTTATGCTCATCAGTTGTGCGGCTGCTCTGTTGTGTGTTTGTGCATAAACAAAGACTGCAAAGGACACCTTTAACTGATTTGCCAGATGTTCATGGAGAAGGAAGGGGAAAATCTGTTCTCTGAGAGTGACTTAGCAGAGGCCTGTGTAGCAGGTGAAGACAATTCTGCCAAGAACACATATTTCACAGTTGTGCTTTTTATAACCTAATCATGAAATTCACAGTCACACACAGACCCAGTTTTCAGCTCATCATCAGCACAATCACACACACAAATAGATGGATCCAGAATGTGCATAAACAAAATACAAAGACGGATTCTGAAACACAAACTTGTTCTCGGTTGCAACCAGTGGCTGACCACACTTGAAGCCACTAGTCTGTGATGATGCGATGAGCCTGGAAGTCAGTCAGTAATAGGCCTTTATTACTCTGACCCCTGACCCCTCGTTTTAGAAGTGGTCCCTTAGGAACTGTCTGATACTAACATGACTCTAAAATGAGATCCCCCTCCCTCAGAAGGTGGCCAGCTCACACTACAACTGGAGCTGAGTTCAGCTGGGCTGAGGTGCAGTAGGGGAGTTACAGGCATGCTGCCCATGTGTGACCCACTCTGGGAGCAGTATTTCCACCCAACCCAATGAAAGGTTTATGAACTTCAACTATAAAGACACTAAATCTAACACTTAAAAAAAAATAAAAATCCCTCCATCCCACCCCTGACGTTACTCCTGGAGCTCAAGGCAGAAACTTTTTGGAGGTTTTTAGTGTTTAGATTTATTAAGTGTTCATTAAGTGGACTAGCTAAGTGACTTCCTCCTAAAAGTCCATTAAAGTTGTGCTGCTGCTGATGGAGGGATGTGCGGTTCATGCGGAGGACTGTGGGGCGGCGGGATCCACGGAGGAGAAATGGATATCAGATGGGACCAAAAGGGGTGGGGATGCAAGGTAGAATCAAATAACACGTGCAGAAGATTAAAACTGAAATGCGGTTGGGTGTGTTTGCATGTGTGTGCGGTTACGTGTGCATGTTGGGAGGGTATGATCCAATTAAATAGTTGCATCATCTAGAGCAGATGGATACCCTTAGAGGAGAAGAATAGGTGAATGGACATGATCTGCAGCTAGTGAAAAAAAAAAAAAATTGTGACATTTCGGTGTTTTTACAGCCCATAAATAAAATCTCCCGCCTCCTTCTTAAATGTTTTGATTTACATATCCTATATAAGTAACAAGCGTATCTTTGTTTGATGCACATTTGTTTTTTGAAGAGGAAAAAGCCCACCAGGAAACCCTTGAATAGATGATTGAAAAAACAACCACGTTGGTTTTCCATGCGAGCGTAAGCATGTGTCTGAGATTGAAAACCAACATTCCACGGTCCCAATGTGCTCTCACATAAAAACAGTCTATTTAGAGCATTTTGAGCTGCCTTGTGATCCCTCCAAACCCTTTCTAATGCAAACACAGCAGAAAGCGCAGTCAGTCAAACTCCCTCTCTCTCATTATCTCATCTGTTATTGTGGCTACACTATAAATTCCCATCTATTCTTTATGGAGCAGTTTTAGTCAGTTCGCTTTAATCTAGATAGAACATTGTTTCTTTTATATTAACATCGCAGTATAAAGATGTTGGCTCTATACCAGCCAGCCGGGCCCATTGTCTCTGTGGAGAGAACATGTCGCTTGAGCTCTTTTTGGCGTCAGTATATGATATTGTTTCCTTTGCAGTTCATTATCTGCTGCTGCTGCCGTTTTGTGAAGCATTCAGTTTTTTTTTTTTTTCTTCAGTGCTGAAACACATTAGAGGCTTCTGACTCAGAGATGACAAAGGAAGGCAGCCAAACTCTGATGTGGGGAAGAATCTGTCTGAGCATGTGCAGTATGTGAACAGGTGCAGGTGTGTGTTTGTTTGTCTTCATTGATTAAAGTGCCAACAGATACTTTTTTTTTCTTCCCCCCCTTGCTAAAGGCCTGTTAGTGTGTCTGTCTGCCACAGTCTCAAATCTCACTGTAAATAAACCTTGTGCCCTGTCAGATCTTCCACAGAAGGGCTCCAGTTTCACTTTTTTTCTTCTCCATTTGATAATATTGGTTGGGAACAGAATAAATATAGGAGCTAGCTTTAAGAGAGTCTTCCCAGGAATCCATGCAGTGACATGTAAGGCATTAAAAACATACTCTGCTGTTTTTCTAAACCTCCCGTGGGCATGTAAATTGCCTGTGACCCCACAACGTGCTACATTTCATTACATTAGTGACCTGGTCCTATCGCTTTGCTCTCAAAAATTCTATTGCTGTTGGTCTCCAATTACGCTTACCAAAATAGTTCAGTGCTTGGTTTGCAATCAGTGGAGTATAAGCTTCTTGTCGTGTGTTATGTTTTTGCAGGTAATTTCTGTCAGCATATCTGACACAGACACATTGGCCCCACGATGCAGATTGTGTAGCCGATCATGCAAGACTGGAGTGACCACGGGGTTTGTGTTTTTTCACGATAAATACACATTATTTATTTACAAATAAAGTGGTTATAATAGAAATAAATACAAAATAGAAATCTGAGCATCTGAGCATACTTCATGTGGTATTGCACCCATTTCAAAATGTACATCAGAAATACATTTCCAAAACAGTAAAGAAATATTCCTTTGATTAAAATATTTATTTTTCCCAACTTTATGTAGACATAAATATATTCATATATAGTTTCTTCTTCTTCCACAATAGCTCTGTTTTCTGTTTCTTTCATATAAATAAATGTCTTCATTGGGAAACTGGGTGTCCATGGTAATCTCTGATCTCTTTCTGCCTCTCTTGCCTCGCTCTTTCTATCCATCCCACCAGTTTCTCACCGGCAGCCGCATCCCTCCACCACCATGTCTTGGTAGTTTTTCAGAATTACTTTCTCAAATTCATCCAGGTAGAGCAAAGAAATGGGGCTGAGGTCAGTGGGCACACAACAGGCTTTGGGGATGTTCGAGTTGACTGAGTTGACAAGCGTCTGCACAATGGCATGGTTAGTAGAATTGAGGTGGTCTGCTAGGGGGAAAGGACATTCCCCATGGCAATAAAAGGCATGGTAGCCAGGGGGTGCCACTATCCACTCATTCCAGCCCACATCACTGAAGTCCACATACAAGGGATGCCTCTTGCAGCTTGCCTTGTGCTGTTGCTTCCTACGTTGTTTGCGGGGTACTGCTTGCCTTTTTTCCCGTGTATGGAGCACCGAGCCCCCACGACTGTCATGGCCATATGTCACAAGCAGTGGCCGAGCCTGAGGCCACGAGTCCTGGTCCTGGTGTAGGAACCGGCTCACCCTGACATGCCTCCTGCGTATATGGGCATGCTCACTGTTCATCTCCCCTTCCTCCAGGTGAATCACCTCCACCAAGAAGCCGTGATTGTGGCCTTTCCCAGAAGTCCAATGAGATACCGCGGGGCTGACGTCAAAGCTTTCCCAGCGACTCAAAGAGTCCTGCACCAGTCGAGTGTCCAGCAGACGTAGTAGAGGTTCCTCGCCATGAGTGGCGGGAACTCCAAATATCTCATAAATGTTGATACGATGGAAGCCAGTGGTAGGAGTGCTGTCATTAATGATGCTTTCGTTGGGGCTTGCAGAGCCCATGACCTGATCCCTGTAAATGCGTAGCTCTGCAGATGAGATGAGCTCTTCACTGGGAACAGAAGTGAGATTAAAGTAGAACTGCTGTGTTGTTTTGCCTTTTAGGCTGGCCAGGGCCTCCATAGACTCTGAAAAGGACAGGAGAGAGACAACCATAGTGTAAGGATGACGCCAAGAATTTAGTCATTGTGCAAGAATAAGAAATAACATCCAGTCGATCTAGTTTATGGATCTAGCCAAGCTGCCACATGGCTATGTGAGTGGTTGCGGGCTGATGTGTAGCAGGTATACATCATATAGCCACACTTTGCATGTATGACTCAGTGTAATAGCAGGCAAATGCTCATGGGGATGTAATATAGTCATCAGTGCCATGCTCATATATTCACCTGGTTAAATGTCAGAAGATGAAAGCAGTGCGCTTCCATCTATCGATAAGATCAAACATGCCAGTCAGCCTGACTTCAAATGGCTCATTTGCACTGTGAGAACTGGCTGCTGCACACAATTTTCATAAGTACACATGAAAAAAGTTCTTTCATTTATCGATAGATGGATTGATATATCTCATCAAATATGAGAACGGCCAGGAGAAAAATATAAATGCCAACTGTTGCATGAAAATTAGTAGAAGTTACAACTTCTGAAATATTTATTTTAAACAATGTAATAACTGAAACTGAAATTACAAAGACTTAAGTTATTGTTAACGTGGAGATAATCATAGACAAATGGAAAGTTGGGTATATATAAAATGTATATACTTAAGATCTTTGTATGCCCCTCTATAGTGTACAGTAAATGACAGAAGTCTTTTTAAAAGCTACAATTTTCTTTGAGCCCCCCCCCCAACTTTGAACTCTTACTTTATGAAGATCACAGATGATGTATAGACACACTTTTTAATCTGTTTGGTGCAGCGGAGTAAACACAAACTTTGAACTCCTTGCTTTTTCAAAGGAGGCATTTAGGAAATTCCACCATCTCATCCTAAATCTCCCTCCAGAGGCACAAAGACCTCAATTAGGCCCATCACTCCTTATTTGATGTGGGAAAGCCCCCTGTCTCTCGTTCCCCCTCCTCTTTCCCCAATCCCTCTCTTTCTTTCGTTCCTCAGCTCCCAAATCCCCTTTTCCCTCTGTTCTCTTAGCCCCAAATCCTCTTTTCTTTCTCTCTCCTTCTCTTTCACTCTTTCTTAATTTCTTTCTACAACAATATTCTCACTCTCTCTCCTTTTCTGTCCTTCGAGGTTAGGCTATGTGAACAAGTCGAGGCCTGTCAAAAACGTGTGAACCACAGATATGAGTGTATCAACATTCCTAATTTCTTTTTGTGCCGCATGCCAAAACATAAGATAAAGGCTAATGTTGGGTCATTCATCAGAGACGTGTCTCTGGCAGCCACTTCCTGTGTAGTAGTGGAAATGTTCTATTTGGCATGGGAAATAGTTATTTTTGAAAACTGATAGCAGTGAAACTAATTATCCTAGTGAAATGAATATCGGCCAGCAGATGTGATGAATGATTAGAGCTGTTTGCTTTGATGTGCTGAGTTTACATCTGTAGATACATGCTTATTATATGGACCAGCCATCAATTGCGTGTCTCCTGACGTGGGAAGACGAACAACCCGGCAGCTCTGTTAGCACGGAATGAAAGGGCCAGGGGAACGTATGTAAACACAGTCTGAGCACATTCGTAATGGCCAGTGGTGTCAAGGTGTGTTGGCTAGTTGCAGAGGTTTCCAGTAGTTGGTTGGGGGCAGTCGCTCAGCCTGGCTGCCCAGGTCATAGTTGTTTGTAGTGTGTCAGTGTAGCCACTTGGTGTCATTGCACTAGGCCTCTGGAGAGCACCCAAGCAACCACTCAACCACCCCTCTGACTCACCCCTGATGGAAACTTCCCCAGTCAAACACTTAGAACTCTGTATGAGGACTCTGTGCAGAGCCCCTATGGACACAGTTACTTGTATGCTTTAAAAACTGGAACATATACCCTAGGATGTTGAATCACAGATAAAACATCACTATATATTTGACAGTAAACATTGCATTTTTTTCATTTTAATCATGCACGAGTCATTTTAATATCATAACCAGGTGCAAAAGTCTATATAGCCTATGATTAACACATTATAAGTAAACCAGCATTATGTATTACATTTCAGCAGCTGGTTTTCTTAAGTTAAAATAATCCACGTTAATAGTAACACCGTTCGAACATTTACACAATTGTTGAACTAGTGCACCTTATCCAGGATCTATGAGGCTTTTGTTGGGAGTCTTATATATCTGAGCAGCATATGTTATCTTTGAAGTGCAACGGAGTTGAACTGTAACACCAAATTCAACAACCAGCACGTATCCACCATGTAAACTAAGTGAGCAATTACAGTGTTATTGGAACATGCGTAATGGCGCACTGCACGGGCACAAGGGGGATTTGGAAAGAATAAGGCGCGCAACCCCCTCCTCCTCCCCTTTACCAAGAACTAATTTCAGCCTTGTTAAAAATGACTCAGAATTCAGTCTGACACGATGACTTTGTCATAATGCGTGTTAGTATAATGTCATGTCGTGTGTTATTGAAGTAACAGGGTGATGACTATCACCTGCGCAAAGGCACACCGCCCTTTATCCTGCTCCTGTGGTGCGTGTCTGGAAAAACTGTTTTCAGAGCCCACGCAAACACCATCAATTATTAAGAAACAAATTACCCCAGGGATACCACCGCCTCTTGATGTTTTAAAGCCTCTGACAGCAGCCCCAGGAGGGATGTTTGGTTAAATGCTGCATCACAACATATATGAGAGTTAATTAATTGTGCACAAGATGCTCGTTTCTAAGTCGCGTTACTGCGTTTTAAGCAAACCCAAATGTATTTAAGAGGAAGTTGTAACTTGGACGCGTGTCACCTGTAAATGACTAAACCTCTATAAAACAGTGAAGACTCTGAAGTTCAGTCTTGGCTCAATGAGTCATGTTTAAATATAGGTTTGGGCTGTCTGAGAGAGCCGAGAAACTCCCTGGCTGACAGGTAAAGGTATGTCACTAATACATACCTTCATGGTGAAAGCTTCTAATCGTGTTGGCCTTGCTGGCGGCTCTCTCTGCGTGTTTCCCCATGCTCTTGGGTCGTTTGGTGCTGTGGTCTCCGTTTGCTGAGTGCATACGGTAAAGGTCCACCATATACTGCGGCACCACGGCTTGCTTACTCGGGGTCGGCCTGCGCCCCAGTCCAAACACATTGAGAAGCCGAAGCTCAAAATCGTTGAGGAAGCTCTCTGACTGCTCTGGGGTCTGCTTCCCGGATTCGCTGTATTTCCTCCGGCCGACCTCGGGGATAAGTCCCGTAGCACCTTCCAGCAACACCTGAGCGAGCAGCAGTACCATGAGAGAGCGGACCACGGCGACCATGATCAGTCAGTCCCTGTGGAGAAAGTTGGTTTTTGTCAATACACTGGCGCTGAGGTATTGACATGAGGTAGACACCGCAGGGACCTCACTGCAGCATTCCCCACACTGTGTGTGATTCCCCCCATACGGTCGGAACGATTGAAGGAAATCAGGTTAAAAGGGAAGACAACTCTTCACTTTGAAGTGGGGGGGAAAAAAAGAGATACACCCCACGGGCAATATACCGCGTCAAAGCTGAAGTTTGGTCTTAACATGAAGCGATACATGAAAATATCAAGGTGAGGAAGTTCTGAAAGAGACGAACAAAAAAAAAAAAAGGAAAAAAAGAAAAGGAAAAAAAAAAAGAGGGACGGACTCAGAAAAGACAAATCAAAGGGTTTGCGGAGAGAGAGATCAAACATAAAGTCTCCAATTAGAGGAGATAAGAAATCACGTTAGGGGAGGTGATATGAAAAAGAAATGTGAGTCTGTGTAGCCCGACAGATCACAAGAAGCATCAAAGAATACAGTTAGGGAAACGGGTTAGTATGCACAGCAGCAACAGATGCATCCAGACGGTGTCACAAGCGTCTGTTTGCAGGGGCTTTGACGGTCGTGTATAATCATAAGGGATAGAGTTACTTCAAGAGGCTCGCAGGTGTTAGATCTGACGTGCGTACCAGATGTAGCCCGGGACAGGACATCAAAAACATGAAAAAACTAAGCATCATCTGAGCAGCACGACTTCCAAAGGAACAGCTTTTTTCTTCTTTTCATAGTTTTCTCCGAGTGTAGGAGAACGCTTTAACTTTTACGCACACACCCTATAATCACATATAAACCAAGAACTAGCAGGGGGGTCAGTTAGAAAGTAAACTTTTCCTTATGTAACGAGTTGTTTTACAACAAGTTTATTTCAGTGGAGTACTTTAAGCGTTTATAAAAATCCATGCGTTTTAGTTTACCTGACGAGAAAGCGCTGTGTCCGGTCGTCGTTCCACCTTTGGGCTCCGATAAATTCCACATTAATTCGTGTTTAATCCACGTTGCTTCTCCTTGGGGGACCAGAGACAGCCCATACCCTTCGCCGATCGCCTCTCACACATATTATCACCAGCTGCGAATCGGGTTAGGTCTTGGTCAGTCCCGACAGAAAAAAAATATGTTAAGTCTACGAGGAAACGGCTTCGCGTAGGCATAACCGATCTAGGTATGAAGAAGTTTCTCTGAACATCTTTACCAGCGAACAATACAAATACAAAATACAAAAACTGAGCTTTTCTGAGAGAGAGAGAGCGCGATAAGCGGACCTAAGTGTCGCTCTTTTGGACGTTGTTGCTGCGAGTTGGAGAGCGCGTCGCCTCTCCTCTGTGCGCCGCACTGGAGCGTTTGAATTGATTGTTGCCTTCTCTTCCCCCAGCACTCTTTTTGTCGTAGTGATGTCACCAAGGGGATGTCAATCATTTGTCCACAATAAAGCACCTCCTGTGGACCTCTACCCCCGAGGCTCCGTTTTCATGACTAAAAGGCTTGGGCATGAAAACTCTCCTTTTCTCCTCATTTTACGTCCCTGAAATTAAACAAAATAAAACAAGAGACAGAAATTTAAAAAAAAAAGTCAACAACAGTTAAAACCATGCTGTTGTTTTTCCATGCACAAGTATAGCAAGAGACTGTTCTCTTAATGCTTTTCAGAAGCATCAGTTTGGTTCGTTACACTCCCTAGATGGTGTGATATTCCTGTGAATTTGACCACCCAGAGCAATAACATGTCAGCTCCTGCTGTTACATAAACAGATATTTGACCAGTGGTGTTAATAGCTGGATCAAAAAATGTTTAGTTTTTGGATTAAGGCTAACAGATAATGGGTTTATAACTTGTTGCTTTAGTGGTTTTAAAGGATTAGACTCTGCAAAGTGACTGTCACATTCTCCTGCTGGACTACACTGTGTGTGAATGTCCCTGCATGCGTGACTTATACAAGCTTCCCCCTGCCTGGATTAATCTTTTCATTTCGCTCCAGTTCGCAGCGCTTTATCGATATATCAGTGACAGATTTGGCTGCAAGAATTGCTCTCTTATTCTTCAGTTCTCTGGAGGAGCCAAGTGATTAAACCTCAGAAATTTCCCATGAAGGCAGTAATGTTTTCACTAAGTTTAAAACTTAGAGTTCTCGCAAAATTGCATCTTAAAAAGGATGACTGGTAAAGTAAAGTACTTGCTAATACTTGATTCTAGTATTAGCTGCTGAAGGCGCGGATGGGCGAGGGTGAATTTTACCGCATTGTTTTCAGCCTTTGAGGTGTAGTCAGCAGCGCTGGTGTTTATGTGATCTCCATAAAAAAAAGCCCCCATTGAGCTCCTCTGCTCACATCCATTAGGTGATAATGGTGGCTGTGTTTTGGCCAAAGCGGAGTGATTTCTTCCCAAGATAGCAAGAGATTAAATCCCACAGAGATCACAAGATATTTGTCTTCTTTCAGGACTGTAATATTTTATCAGGGATAATCCTGGATCATCCACTTAGCAATTAAAATAAAGAAAGGCCTATGAGTGTGTGCTGTTGCCTGAGTGGCAGTGTCCATTGCCTAGCTGAATCCCGGCACTTTAGATTTTATACTCTTTTTGGTGCTGAATCTAATTAGCTTCTTTGAAATCTACTTAGCTTCTTTGGCTTTACTACTGTTTTGGCTATTTATTTATTTAGTAGAATCAGTAAAGGGTGACAGATTGTGATGCAATCTTTTATTCTACTGCAGTTCATTTATTCATAAAGATTTCCTCCATTGTCATGCTGATCTGCTGGCAGTTGAGTCTCTGTTGTTGCCAAAATACCACTTGGTAAACCTAGTGCTCTAAACCCAAAAGCCAGGTAAAAGCTGCATTCAGACTGCTGTAGATCGGAGGATAAGTCCTCACAGAGCAAGCTGTGAGCATCTTTAATTACCTGAGTGAGAGGATTAGAGAGGCCTTATCTGATTCTTTGTCCATCTTTTTCTTTTCTTAGGCATTTTTGTGGTTTCACTAAATGATCATGTCAGCATTTGTGTGTGTTTTGAATGCATGGATATATATATATATATATATATATATATATATATATATATATATATATATATATATATATATATATATATATATATATATATATATATATATATATATATATATATATATATATATATATATATATATATATTGCGTGTGTTTGTGAGTTTTGGCACAGCTTTTGTCAGGCCAATTCTGAGGAATGTGCCAAGCCAAGGCTGTTGAGGGACTTGATCAGTGATGCCCAGGGTGCTTTGAGAAGATCTTGCAGCTCTGACACTGTATTTGTCATTGCTTATCATATTGCAGATGATCCAATTACATACTGATTGAAAGAACAACATCACAGAGTGAAAGCCTCATGGCCAGAGAGGGCTGGTAGAGATATGTTATCTCAAACTCAAATGAACAACCTACTGAGAGAGTCTCTGAGAAGTTAAACTTTGACTTATCCAAATACCATTAACTCAACATAACAACCACCACTAATGGCATAATTATTTTTTTCTAGCAAGCATTTATTTGTTTGTAGTAAGTATTATTTCAAAGTCGTGGAATCAAATTCAAGGTCAAGATAGGTGTGCTCTCTGCTGTTCTAAAGCACTACAGAGCCCCCCAGCCCATTAACACAGGGGTTTGCAAACTTTTCTGGCAATATTTCTAGATGCAGCGGTATGCTGGTCCACCTCTTATAGGAACAGGAAACATAATGCTTGAAAATGGACTTTTGTCAAAACAAGCCCATAAGCTGTACAGAGTTTCCCACATGTATGTTTAACTTCAGCTCCATACTTCCATAATATATATATATATGCTTTATTTCTTTAACATATGTTACATCTTGAAAAAGATTTGAGTCTTTTTCTCTGACATTGATTCAATATCCTAAGAACTTCCCTAGTTTCACTGCAATTAAATATTTAGAAGGTTTGTTTTTTTCCATGAACATAGACCCTTATGCCATAAAATGGCTTTTACTGATTTAGTATCCATATCAATATTGGTCCATGCCTGCTCCCTCATCCTCTTTCTACCTGGATCTGTGAGCGTCACTCATAAGATCTCTTGGAAGCTGAGGAGAAACATAACGCTGGTTGTTTAGCAGTAGAGGAAAACTCACTGCTTAAATTGTAAATCGGGAGGTCAAGAATAAAGAGAAGGTGCTGTTCAGGTCAGCAGACAGAAAAAGTCATTAAAAAAATCCAGTGCTGAGAGGATATTGGAAAATAGCGAGGTTTTAGCTGTAAACCTAAACTAAGCTTGACTAAACTCAGCTAACCTCAACTGTCTCTACTTTCATTTACTCTTCTTGTATGTACTTCACTCTGTGTGTGGTGCACACACAGGCTATAGTGTCTATAAACAACTATTTCTGTATATAAATATGCAGAATCTGTAGTCAAGAAATAGGATTCTTGGTATTGTAAGCTTTCTGCTTTCTCTTTGTAGTCCACTTGTAATACGGGCTCTATCAAAAGTGCCTCTCTAGGAGACTTTCAATAGAACCTGCATGCAACAACTGATCAGGTTTCAGTTGCTGCATGCAGGTAAACAGTCTGAATGGAGAACAAACGAGGAACTGCATTTGCTGAAACCATCTCAAAACCATTAGATATCACCTGATGGCATTTAAGCTTTAGCCTTCATGAACGATGACCAGCAAGATGGAAGGCGGGGTTCTGAGATTGCTCAAGGAGGTAAGTAGAGAAAGGGCAGAGGAGACACATACCCATGGTGAAACAGAGAGCAGAGGAGAGTCATAAAACAGTAGTGAATACCCTCACATGGAACTGAAATGAAACTAGTGCATATAGACAGTATACATGTTGGATTTGACCACATTATCAAATACTTTAGTAATACTTTGTAGCTAAAGGCAAGAGTAGATAAATCTTGTCCCCCGGTTGCCCGTTCTATTAGTTAGACCCCAACCCACAAGTTTCAGGGATTGGTTCCTAATGTGAGTTTTAGAGCATCTGTCTGTGAGAGTCCATTTGGATGTGTCTTTTGAGACTTTATATTACATAAATTGTAATTGTAAGGTGGACGACAGGGGGCTTCACTGAAGTATAACAGCAATGACTACTTATCAGCCTCCAGCTGTCCATGTCCACAGCAGAGTATAATCTCTGCTTTAGATTTGTTGTGGATGGAACCTTGGCTCTCTGAATCTGTGGTTAGAGACTGTTTTTAGCTCATGGCACACCTTCTAAATATAAAAAAACATCATATTGGCATGTTAACAAGGTTAAAAAAAGATCTTTTAAAAAGCAACATTTGTAGAGACCCCAGGTAGGAAGCAGTGAAACAATTAAACACAATCTTCAACTGACATAACCAAAATATTTGAGCTTTTCCTGGCATTTTTTTAATGTCTACAATGACCCACAGGTTGGTCAAAAACAATGCCGTGTAGCATCTGGCCATCCTCATAACAGTAATTTAGCTGTAGACTGTTGTTACCAGATTAAACTGGTGTCCCAGCCGTAAGGACTAATATGACCAGTCTCTGATCCGACCCCTGAGGCCTTCAGTCTATGCTAAGACTCAACACACCTGAAAATGCTCAGAGTCACAAATACTGTCACACTGTCGGCGCATTGTCTCTGCTCGGAGACATCTTTTCTCTATTTGAGTTAAGAGCTGTTTTCTCATGCCATCAAAAAGATAATATGAGGCTAAAATTCAGGTTAGTGTGGAAGAAACAGCCCGTTATGGTTTGCATTATAAAACACACTCAGACTCTACTCTGTAAATTACACATTATATAATAATTTAAAAGTCAAATCTCTTTATTGGTATGTTCCATTCATCATTCAGCTTTGGGGAAATCTTCCTTTGTAACCAGAAAAATAATATACAGAAAACCACCACGTGTACTTTTGCTTCCTCTAATAGATGTATCTTTTTATGGAAATTCCCTTAGGGGAGAACAATGTGCAATACATAATACTTATAATGAATGTATTAAAGGGGAAATGTTTGAGGTTATTTGAGAGAGACGAGGATAGTGCTGTTTTAACACATAGATCCTGTGAAAAAAAAAATAGAAGAAGACATGGCTTATTGTCCTCACCACGGTGCTGTACATGCTCATTTCTTGTCCTGTGGATGTGTCTGTCTACACATGTTATGGTGGATGTGGATGGTGCAGGCTTCTCTTGTCATCACGTACATTCCACGAGTAAGGGGGCAGACAAAGCCCCGAGATGACACTGCAGATCTAACTATTAGCCTTTCACCTGCTGTTAACAGTAGCTTGGCTAGACACAGGGCCTACATTCCTCTGCCTTGAGCCAGATGTAGTTTTAACAGACTGCAGTGTGTCTGCAGGGAGATAATCTTCAGAGATGTTGCTCAAAACCAGGAAACAATTTGTTGCTGTGACTCACACCGAACTCAACTGTAGAGCAACGGCGCCTTTTTAATTTAGAAACCAGTAATATCTTCATCAATCCACGTGTTTGACAGCAGAAGCACGACTGCTGCACTACGCTGAGCACGTGCACATGGTGCATGAAAGAGATTGTGGCAAAATGGGACACATTTCAAATAGGTTTGTCCCAAAATGGAAACCCACCAAGGTCAGAGACGGCCAGCTAGAAAGCCAGAGTCAATATTTATGGATACTGAACATGTGGCACGCTTCTCTACCCACTAATTTGAGCAACAAGTCCACCTCCAGATTATACGACCTCTCAGAGATCACAAGAGAGGGTCCAAACCGTGCTTGCATGGTTCAAATATTGAGAAGTACGCTGAGGTTGGTCGCTCACAAGAAGCTGTGCGTAATTTAGCAAATTGGCACAGTGTTTATTTGTTTGTGATTTAATTTCCTGTGTAAATAGGGCACAAGGAAGTTTTCATCAAGGAATTGCGGTTGCTTCTTCATCCAGAGCTGCTGTTGCTATTTTAGATATTATAATTATCATATTGTGAAATCACTTCAGGTTGTTTTTTTGTTTAAAAAAAAAACAACAAAAAAGACTTTCATACTAAAATCCTCTAACAGATGTCTATAAAAATGAGGTATTACGTCATTAAATATGCCTTATGAATTCCAAGCAATGTCCTTTTTGATGCCTGATTCTCTAACCCTACAATAGTAATAACAAATCACTGCTATAAAATCACTATGGCAGTGGGAAGCATTTAGCTCTGCATTGAGCTCACACTGTAACAGCTTGCATTAAGAATCACATAAACATTTCAGCTACATTTAGCTAGTTAACCAGTTGGGATAGCTGCATTGCAGCTACTTTGATTTTAAAGAGAGACAGAAAGACATAAATACAGGGATCTGCCCTTTTGAATGCAGCTCCACTCATAAAGACACCACGCGTCACTCAATTATACGTCTGCATGATTAGAAGCTTGGGCTACGTAAACAGCCAGCGTTAAGATTTACATTTTACCGCTTAAGCACAAGCAGCTGTTTACAGGCCAAAGAAGGAAGGAACACTTAGCGAGTATCCATACACGAGTAGGCATAAGGAACATGCATCTTCAGCAGATGATGCTTTCAAGATGCTTTCAATTAAAGGTTGTTTATGTAGATCTAATGGAATACTCGGTTGCAATATTATATTGCTTTTTAAACCCCCCCCCCCCCCAGTTCTGCTGCTTCTGGGTTTTAAACATGGCACTGTTTGCAAGCATCCATCTGAGTTAAATTGCTTTTAAACCTTATGTAAAACTTGCTTGCTTCTGTGGAACTACATGGGCAAACAGACAAATAGAAACATCCTGATAGAAGTGCTGTGACCTTTACAAGGAACACACATACAGACAGCATATTTAATCACATTCTGGACATGATGAAAGCGCAAGACTAGTGTATAGATTCACATTTACAGTACTTTGAAAAAGTCTTGATCAAACTATCATTTCTTTATACTTTGTTTCCAAGGAGCAAGACATTCTTGTCATTTTTTTTTAAAAGTGGTCTTGAGAAAAAGTTCTCCAGTCTCTCTGAAGATGTGTCCCTGAGCCAACACACCTGAATCAAATGGCTGAATTACCTCCTCAGTATGCAGTCAAGTTCTCCAGAGTCCTGATAATGACTTCTATATTTGACTCAGGTGTGTTGAAGCAGAGACACATCTAAAACCTGCAGGACAGGGGCTCTCGAGGCCTGGAGTTGAAGAGCCCTGGGTTAATTGGTGATTCTAAATTGCCCATGAGTCTGAATGGTTGTCTGTCCCTCTGTGTTAGCCCTGTGACAGGCTGGTGACCTGTACAAGGTGTACCCTGTCTCTTGTCCTGTGACAGCTGGGGTAGGCTCCAGCCCCCCCGCAACCCTGAACAGGATAAGCCGAAGAGAATGATGTTTTGTTTTGTTTTGTTTTTTTGTTAAGCAACTTAATACTCACATATGAATCATTCAAGCATTAAAAAAAGACACCTAAGTCGAGAGGTGAACCAGTGCTATGCCTACACATCAAAGAAAAACCATTTAAAATTGTATCTTTTGGCACTTGTTTGCATTTCTTTAAATGAATCTGGCGACAATGCCAAGGATAACACAGTTTGACAGACATAAAATAGTATTTTGGACCAACAAGGTGATTCCCAAAGAGCTATTAGCTGAAAGCTTGGCATGTGTCTTATTGAGGAAACTGGACAAATGGATGACAAAATAAAAAATGTCAGGCCTAAACACTATTTACAGCAAATGAAGAGTGCCTGAAAGTCATGTCCTTAAGAAATAGGACAAAATCTAATAAAGACCTGACACAGGATGTGAGCAATGCCACTGAGCCTTAGAAAGGGACTCAGTAGAAGGGTGGCTGCCAAGAAATTGGCGTTAAAAGACTAAGGTATGCCAGAAGTAGCAGGTAACCAGTGGTAACAGATCTTAGGGAACGATGAATCCAAATTTGAAATTCTTGGTTCAAATCATTATTAATATGTACGTAGAAGGTCAGGAAAGAGGTACAATAGTGAGTGTCTACAGCCATTTACAAAACACAATGGAGACTCTGTCATGGCTTGGGGCTGCATTTCAGCCAGCGGTGTTGGGGATCTTGTCAAAACTGATGGAATTATAAACACAGGAAAGCACCATCAGATTTTGATTCACCATTCAATAGCATGTGGAAAGCATCAGATTGCCAACAACTTCATTTTTCAACATGACAATGATCCCAAACACACTACCAATGCAGTTAAAGCATACCTGGATTGAAAAACACACAATGGAACACTATTAGTCATGGGTTGGCCTCCCCAGAGCCCGGACCTCAGTGGAAGCAATGTGGGATCATCGTGAGAGGGAACAGAGCAAAAGGGAGCCAACATCCAAAGAAGATCTTTGAATGTCCTTCAAGAAGCCTGGAGAACTATTCCTGAAGACTACTTAAAGAAATGAGAAGAAACTTGCCTAAGACAGTTCAGAATAAAGGTGGTCATACCACATATTGACTTTCAAGCTTGTTAGAATTGTACAAACTCTGTGTTTTACCTTGTATACTGTATTGCTATGTATGTGTACACATGCTTTAATAAACTGTTGTACCCATTTTCCTAGGAAAATATAAAGAAATGAAGGCTCACTCAGAACTTTCCAACAGTACTGTTCATACTGTTCATATACTAGATACATATACTAGATTCATATATTTTATCTGCAGTGTCCATAAGACCATAAGTGATGACATATACTGCTGATTTAAATGTTCACTTTCACAGAAATCCTTATCAGTTATACAAGATGAGATTGGACCATTAGATGACGTAGGAGATTGTTGAAATCTGTGTGTTTTATAAAATGTAAGATACTGTGAAGGTTTGACAAAACTGATAAATGTCATATCAAATAGAGCAAGGTCAACTATAATAACATTAGCAAATATATTACACAACAAAAGCTGTAAAGAGTGTTTGGTTGTAAGTGCATGTATGCAATGGTGGATAAACAGAAAAATTAATATCCTGATTATATAAAGTTCTGTCTGTGTGTTTCTCCAATACCCACATTTCACTGTCCAGCTACTGCCAGCAGCAATTAGCATGATAACATCTCCATCACAAAATACCATTGGTACATAGCAACAATCCCTTCCAAACATGTTTGAAAATGTTATATTTTATTGGATGTTATAATTTCTTAAAATAATATCTGCTACTCATGTCTTATTGAAAGCACCAGAATCTGCTAATGTGCATATATGCATAAATATATGCACAGTAGCAACCTCTGGGGCTGAAACAGGAAGCTGATGCTGAAGGTCTTAAAACAGTTTCTCATAGCAACTGTACATGGGGTAATCTTTTATAATGTCATTTAAATTGTAATAAGGTTAAAACACAGGTATTAATAGGTGCGCAATCACTCTGAGTGACAGGTGGGTACATTTTGTTTTAGCCTGTTTTTTTGTTTCCAGGGCTGGCATTCCTTTTAATGTTATAGGGAATTATAGTTTGCTAATCAAGCTAGTTAGCCTGTGCTAATGTTAGCTGATAATCATCATATTCTGTAAGGTATCAAATAATTATTTTTTTTTAAATGTGATGCACTTTGTGCCATGTTGCAAACACACACATTGTCAGATTAGTTTGCAGAGTTTAGCTAACCTTAATATTGCAGTTTATACTTGCAAAGCCAATATACAGCCATGCATTGTTTGCATCAAAATACTGCAGAACAGCTGGTTAGCACAACTGTCATCTGTATACTTCCCCCTCACTCATTTACAGCTTCCATTCACCGAGAGGTGAGGGGGCCCAGGTTGTGGCTGGTAGTCTCATAACATCTTTAAATATTACAACTTGGAATAATACGTGTGCTACCCCTGCGACATGCTGGGGACCTGTACAGGGTGTACCCTGCCTCTCACGCTATGTCTGCTGGGATAGGCTCCAGGCACCCCCCCCCCCGCGCGACACTGAACAGGATAAGACAGGGCTATGGATGGATGGATGGATGGATGAATAATACAGACTACTATTTCTGGCACTGACTAGCAATGGCAGCAATGTTTAAATGTCTAGTCAACTGATCGAGCAGATCCCTAGATGTGATGTCATAAGTTATAGCCATGGCTAGTGAACAAATTTTACTGTTAAATAACAGAATATTCCTCAAAGGAGATGGAGGAGACCAAAACAGAGGTTAAAAAAGAGAGTGAATATTTATCTTAAGTTTGTAAGATAGCTACTTGTCAACACCAAATGAATGCTAATTTAGCTCTGAAACTGCCAGGTCTGTGAATATGGCAACTATTCACTAACAACTTTGCCTTATCAATTTACAGACTTGAGTCTGAGGCATCTGAGCAGATAATGGCATGTAATAACATGCTGCATGTGCTGCTGCTAATGTTTCAGTATTTTGTTTTTTTAGGAAAGTTCATTACGTCACCTCTAAAACAGAAAACTGACTAACATTTAATTTTTCTTTAGATCATTTTTTAAATGTAAAAACCTGCACAGCTTTTAGGAGGGCTGCGTGTTGCAGCTGTTGTGAAAAAATATCTACAACATCTGTACATACATATACACACACACACACACACACATATATATATATATATATATATATATATATATATATATATATATATATATATATATATATATATATATATATATATATATATGTGTGTGTGTGTGTGTATGTAGCAAAATGCAAGTACTGGCTTTCACAAAACACGTTTCATTGTTGCATTTCATTATCATGGTGTCGTGCCGACTCTGATCCCAGCCGTACAGCCTTGGGGAACAGAACACCAGGCTTGTCTGACAGAGGGAGAGAGAAGGCTAGTGGGCTATAGGGAGGACCTGATTGTACTTTGGCATCCACAGAATGACATTATAGCTGTGCGGTTTCATGATAATAATAATCTTCAGAGCAGCTGTATAAACATTTAACTGACATCCACTCCCTGGGCATGCAGTATGTATCTTTAACTTCTACTAGGGCCAGTCTGATGCAACTATTCATATCGCCGCCCATCTCTCTCTCTCTGTCTTTCTCCCTCTCTCTCTCTCTCCTTCTCTCTCTGCTTGAGATACTTGATCCATGTTAGAATTTGCTGTAAATGTCAATGGAAAATGAATGTTCATATCGCATTAAGCTTTCAGCGTTTGAAAGAAAAGTGCACTGTATTACAAGAACAAGCACAGTGGGATGATTTACTGTTTGGACCCACGCAGAGCTCCAACAGTTGTCTTATTTCATTTGGTTTAAAAACAGTTTTCAAAATTTTAGGACTTAACACAGGCCAATAAATTTAGACAAACCCTTGCTCTGGCCTCTCACAATGTAGACTATTTCCTGGTAACATTTGTCTTAATTCGTGGCAGTTTGTGTAAATATTTATGCCACTAAACTAACTCTTCTGTATACAGTAAGCCCCCCAATCTTCCCTGGAATGCGATTTAATTGGCGGTTTCCTCTGTTTATCCTGTTTCATACGGTTATGGGCGAGCTTACTGTAATGAATAATCAGGTAGATAAAGTGTAGCCTTAAATTAAATGTCCTCCTTAAAGAAAATCAAATGAAGGTTAATACCTGCTTCATGCCCCCGTCTGTAATTCACATTCTCTCATCACATGCCAGATTACCATTATGTGTCATTTGTAATACAATAAACAGACTCCAGATGGCTTGGATTCTCTTGAATATACACAGAGTAACAGAAGCTATGGGAAGAGTTGCTGTATTTTACTTTGCCTCAGATGGCCAGGCCAGCTCTCTTTCAGCTGCTGGCATGTTATGTCCTGAAAACTTTTGCTTGCACAGTCTCATACTGCGAGAGAAGCAAATGAGTACAATGATTGGAAAAAAAAGTCCAGAGATTGGAGATTAGCGTGTGTTTTGTCAGTTACAATAAAAGTAGCTGACTAAGCCTGGACAAATACAACGGTATTGATTTCTTTTGTCTGCATTATATTCAGTGACGTTTAAATTTGTCAGGCTGGCAGCGTAGCGAGCTCTGTGTCAAAGCAGTTCACTTGCCGCTCGCACATCTCTGACATCGCGAGGCGGAGCCGGCAGTGTAAGCGGAAAGCAAGAAGAGAGCATTTCTGATCTCCCGATTCATCTTGGCTCCTGCCTTGTCATTGCACGCTGTGCTTTTTATATCCACATCGTGCAGTTTTGCCGCAGCGCCACAAACAGACATGTGTGAAAGCTGGTTCTTTTCAAAAACACACTAAAGCATATGCGTGACATATGAGACGCTGGCTGCAGACTTATCTAAACACCTCTGTTATGATGGGTATCTCACATCCGACAGTGATTTATCTGTTACAATTATTTGGCCTCTCTGTGTTTGGGGCAGGGGACGAGGAAAAGACCACTCGTTTGGTTTATGCATGGATCATTGAGGAACACTGGGCCTCTTGTCTGTATGTCAAATTTTACCCTAGAATGAAACATTGTATTTTCCTAACCTGGTTAAGTAATCACATTACCTAAGCCTGCATAAAGTGGAACAAACAGTAGCTTATAATCCTGACTTCTTTTTATGTGCCTTGAGTGACAGATTGGCTTTCATCAAAGAGGCAAGCAAAGAAGTTATATAGTCATTTTGCTATGCTAAGAACACTAAATTGATCCTCATATGCAGAACATCTGGTGAAAAGCAATTTCCACCCAAGTGTTTTAGTATTTCCTCCTAATTAATTTCACATGTACATGACAAGAGAGCGGTCTCCCAGAACCAAAGCACAAAAGCCAGCTTTGTTTCCCCATAAGAAAAGTAATCTGTGGTTCAGGGTTGAAAACTGTCTGTCGTTTTGACGCCTGAAATCAATGCTGAAAGCAGCATTTTGGAGGAAAAAAAAAAAAAAAAAGTCACATCTTGCTCCCGAGTGACACAGCAGGCTAAAGGTTTACGTTTACATTCAGTCAACTGGTGACTCTTAGAGCAAGCGGGGCATGTCGGACAGAAACAGCCGAAGGTGAAAGAGAGCAGGCACAGGAGGAGTAAAAGGGTGAGTGTTAAGCTGCCAATCCAAGCCATAATGAAGGAGTGTGAGTTAAAAATGCAGACTATTAGAGGCACGTCTTGGATTCTCCATGAAATGCTTGAAATTGTGACCCGCAGCACCTTAAAGGAACAGTTGTGTCAAAGCACCGGGACAAAGAAATCCCCATATAAAGACATAAATTCTGCCTTTACATGCACACATTTTCTGCTGACGATCCTGAAGAAGATTAACCATTAGTGTCATGCAGCAGACCTACTGTATATCACAGCTGTCTGAGAAACAGGCGCCTCAGCTTGTGAAGGTGAGTGTGAGACGGCCGTGAGACACAACACTTCTTGTTTTTACTTGTCCAGATGACAAGTCAAAAGAGCTCCTAGAACATTTTCAACAGCAGATGAAAAGTTGGCTCGATCAGATTAATCATTAAAGTGAGAGATATGAGCATACTGCGCCATTGTTTTTAACACAATCTTGATGCCGCTCAATCTGAGACCTCTGTTTGGATAGGGCGTCTGGGACCACCTGGATGAATGTAACTTTTGTTTGCCAAAACCGCACATTTCTCACCTGAAGGTCTCTCTTGCTCTCTTTTTCTTTCTTTTTTTTTTTTTTTTTTTTTTTACAATGTCCCCCCCTACCCCCACCCCACCCCACCCCACCCCACCCCACCCCAGAGAGTCAGAGAGTCTGCTTTTCATCTCCCCAAGCTCTTCATCTTGAGAGGAGATGTGATGCATGGCTACAGAAGAAATAACTGTCCAGAGGCAGCTAGCGGAGGTCTCGTCTGTGTATAAGTGAACAAGAATGGGTGGTATTTACCCACACAGATGCAGAAGTGAGATACAAGCAGGTGTTTACAAGGGTGTTTGAAGTTGAAGGGAGATGGTGTGTTCCGATTAGAGCCTCGAGGAAGGCGAACACTGTAGGTGTTTTTCGCTGACACAGAATGAAAAGTCCTCATCCCTCCTTATCTTTTCATTTCTTCTTCCCATCTGCTATGTGTTTTTAAAGCTAAGCTTGGCTTTCAACTCAATTTGGCACAGCGGAAGCATGACATATTGCCATTCCAAACATGCTGTTGCTTTGCCTTTTTTTTTTTTTTTTTTTTAATGCTACTAGTGACAGCACAACAGCCCGTGTTGGGAAAGAATCCATCACACTAACCTCCAGGTCAGTGGCTTGGTTTCATTTTGTATGGCAAAAAATAATTCAAGTTTTTCTATTGTGATGTTCAGCTGCAGCATCCAGCACTGCGCTGTCTGCAGCGAAGAAGCCCTTTCTGTTGCAGCTTCAAAGCATTTTTTTTCCCTGAGCAGCAGAGTTTCAGGCTCTTTGTGGCATAGGTTATTTGTCAGAGGGTTTGGAGAGTGACTTGTTTTACTCTGTTCTTTAAAAAAAAAAAAAAAGGCCCGTGTGCGAGTGCTTGAGCAGTCTAAAGTTACAGCCGTGAGCCCCGGTATTACAACCTGATGACTGACAGGAAAAATGGGGTGAGCTCTTTTTCTGGGCTCTAACAAAAACACCAATAAGATGGAGAGGGAAACAACAGATTAGACTACTGATCTCAATCTGCTCTCCTTTGGTTATTGGGAAATAATAGCTCTGAAAAGGAAGTCATTTAAAAGGGCCTTTAATCAATTCGCCTTTGACGAGCAAGCGGCATGAAAGGCTTCAGCGAGAGGGAGAGCGTGCTCCTATGGCTCTGAACGGTTTGGTGTTGAGGGGGGGGGGGATACGGGAGAGATGGGCTCTAATTTGTGTTTGCATGGTGTCCAGGCATCTCCAAAGCACTTGATCGCCACCACAGCAGGCCTTGATGCCATGTGTGAGTGTAAATGGTTCCAAGGCTCCCTGGTGGTAAAATCCCATTGCCAAAATGACCACCAACTCGAAATGAAACACTACCCTGTTTTTAAAAGGTCCTATTAAAAAAAATGTGGTTTCTTTAAAAGGCACATAAGGTAGCAATTTCTCTCAAATATGGTGTAGCCCGATAACTGTTGAAGTAACTGACACCATGTAAGCGTAAATGAATTTTTTTTTTTACAATGTGTATGAAGCATTAGTTAGATTTTATAGTAAAAAATTTGTACAAGTTGTGTTTTTTTTTTTACTACGCATTAAGTTCTAATTGTATTCAGATTTGCAACTGCCACACTGTATTACGTTCTTGTCATCACTGTAATTCTTTGCCGCTTTTGTTTTATAGTTACAGCCAGAGTAGCAGGGTCTGTGTACAGTGATTACTTTCTTCATTCCAAAGCATGCACAAATCTGTTTTAAGTTCAAGAGAGGAGGAACCCTTTAATTTAAACCCTGAAATGAAGTCATTCATTCCCTGCTAAACTGCACTGCGACCCATAAGGTTAGGTAAACAAGTGTCCCTTGCATTACTGTCAAAAAGACCCAGCCCCTTGCTCTGCTGTGATGTAAAACTCCCTTTATCCTGTTACAGCTGCATGAGGGGAAACTGGCTGGCAGAAGACATGTATTTCTGTGTGTGTGTGTGTTTTTTTGATAGCATTGGGAGGGAAAGTCAGTACCTGAGGCTGTTTTCAGGAAGGTGTCCTACAAGGAAAAGTGCTGCCTTGTTCTAAAGCAGAAAACTGAGGAAGGGAGGCCACAATGCGCTGAGCCCAGCAGGCCTGCTCAGATCTGTTACCAGCTCCAGCTCCAGCATGGCCTGGAATGTGAAGAATCCTACTGGGCTGGGGTTCTAGTGCAGGGGTCCAAACCTCACATTGCTGCTCATACTCATTTTTCCTTCTCTCTTAGTGTTGTATTTGGATAGGTGATTGTAATGTAGCAGGAATGTGGAGTAACAGTTCTGCGGAGAGCTGTGGACAAAGTTGAGGCTGTAGTCATGTAACATAAGGAATCTGCTCTGCCTGAATATTATTTGGATTCCTGAGATTTTAAAGCAAGGGTTGGTGATTAAGTGCAGGAAAATCAAACAAAGCAACTGTTTATTTAAAAAAAAAAAAAAAAATCAATGAGCAGCCGCAGCTTTGGCATGACTAAGAATTATACTCACTAATGTGACACTAATTGCTTCTTAGTCTGTCAGAGGACAAGAGAGAGAAGAGACAGAAAGACAGAGGATGAAGAAAAAAAGGGAGAGAGTACCAGGTGCTGACTGAGGGCAGTAATGACTGCCAATGGAATGCCTACACCCATAATCCTCCCTGTCACTGCTGACAGATCCTCTTGACCTCTGAACTTCTGATGTAAGAAAGGAAAAGAAAGGAAGTCGCAACTTAATAAAAATTACCTGGTGGTTAGCACTTGTTTGGGAGTGGCAGTTGTCATTGGCTGTTTGACTATCGGACTGTTTACACAGGGAAAACGTCTGTGACGTTTTTTCAGTATTTCGCTTGAGAAGTAGTAAGATGGATTTTAACCTCCCGCCACTTTGGATATGCCCTTTGATAGCTGCTGTGCACATGTGTGCACTCCAGTAGATAAGGTCAAAGGGGAAGGATTTCACAACAATAGCAGTGAGGGTGAAAACTGAGATACAAAGTGGTTTCCATGTGTTACCTTCATGCATCTCAAACAAAAATCCAGATTTTTCATGTGACCGTTGCTGTTCTCATATGGCCTCTCTATTGCTGTCTGTGGTTAGCCTGGCTAATCAGTCACACATTACACAAGTATCTGCAGACCTGACAGGGGATGTGTGTGTGTTGGAGCTGCACTGCGATCTATATTTCAGCAGGCAGGCTAGGTCTTAAGACATGGGCCAAAGCTGTCAAAAGTTTGTCATCGATTCCCTCTGCCTTGTCATCAGTCTTATCTGATCACACTGTGTTGCTCACTCCATGTTCTCCTCCCTAATGGCTAATGGAAACACAGACTTGCTGTTCTTTGGACTTTTAAGGGAGGGCCTCCAGATGGGCCCTTAAACAATTTGTTCTGTTTAGTAGCTGTTTTTTTTTTTGGTTTTTTTTATGTGTTTTCTACTTCAATATGATGCCACATGCAATAGTTTTCCCTTCTGCCTTTTATGGACTTGCAATGATTTTACAGTGCGCTCTTAACATCAAAGAGATTCAGACAGTGTGTTACACAGATGAACAGTATTTCAGGATGGGTATATGCTCTGAGTTGCAGACTATTGTCCTGTGATTGATGCAATATAGTTTACTACTTTGTAGTGACATGTAACAAAACAAAACAGGACAGTAGCTACAGTATTATAGTATGAATTGTTTCATGTGACAAAGAAGGGCATCAGCTTTACTTATTTTTGAAACACCACTGGCCTTGTAATAAAAAAAAGCAAACAAGCTTTCAGCTTTACTTCTCTGGGTGACTCAAGATGATCTCTTCACGTTGGGGTCAAAGCACTGAGAAATGACATGAGAATGATTCTGTGATTTAAAGTCATGCTTTGTGTTGATTACTCGTACAGGAATAAATATTCTGCCTGCTTTCTATTTGCCTGCTAACTCAGCTCTTATCTTAGAGTTGACGGGATTGATTGAAAAGAGGATGCACTTATCTATGACTTCCGTTGCCCTCAGTGACAAATACTGCAGCAAACCCTGTAACTGGAAGCAAAGTATAACAGACTCCCCTTAACATCCTGTAAACTCTGTAACTAGCAAACTACCACCTTTGCTGCAGCACCTGAGAAGTTAGAACTCTGTGTATGTATTTATTTTAGACAGTTGCGTCTCTATCAGCCTTTTATGTTCATCCTACAGATCATATAGGACTAGAGGATGATTCTATTGTGTACGTTCTTGTGTGTGAGCGTGTCATCATCATGTTTCAGGCCCTAGTCTCTTCCTCCTCCTGAGTCTGCTGCACTGACAATTCGTTTGACAAACATGCAATCACCGTAGTCACAGACAGCCCCTTTAGTTAGGGTAGAGCGCAGTGTGAATTATGGTTGAGATGGAAACCTTTGAATTATGGGTAAGCTCTGAAGTGCCTCTCGCACAGGGAAAGAAGAAGAGGAGGAGGAGGAGGAGGAGGGATCTATACAGACTTGTGCCACAGAGGAGTGCTGACAGAGACCTGGCTCGGCAAACTGCAGCAGAACCAGAACAGCAAGAGGCTAACCCAAACACGGACCAGCAGAACCGGAGAAACCCAGCTCGGGCAGGGTCAAACGGTGCATCTCACCGCGGAACAGTAAAGGAGGTTGACGGCGTGTAACCTCTAACCATTCAATCCACCCTTTGCTCAAGCCAGCTCCGTGAACACACGCTTGGAAAACAGCATTGCAGACATTCCAGCCTAATTGTACATTTGTCCTCTTTCAAAGGGAAGAAGTGTTAGGCCAGATACAAAGAATCTTGGGATAGGGCGATAGCGCCAGCATCCGTCCCTAGCCTCCTGAGGGCTATTTAAAGGTGCAGTAGGCTGTATTTTCCGCCGCACAGTGAGGCACCCACCCTTCCGCCTGGCTCCATATTGGAACCAGATGCTGCTGGATGCGAGGCCCCACTAATTTAAGTGGACAGGGCAGATGGAAGCGACTCGCCCTGTATGCATACCACCCCCTGTTGGCTTTCATGTGATGAAAAATCTTTGCAATATGGCGGGGGAAGTTCACTCAGTGATACATCCATGTGCTGTACATTTACACATTGCACATGCTCAAGTACTGTTAGGAACTGCTGTACCCAACCAAAGATAGAGAGCAGTACAACACACCCATAGATTGTGGACGCAGAGAAAGAAAGCATTCTGGAAAAAATGTTAAGCAAATGAAAAAAAAAAAAAAAATACTGTATATCTGCACACTGAGAGCAGTCTCTAAAATATGTGATATTGTTGGCATGCTCTATACCACTCGCTTTCTGCTTAAAATTTATATTAAATTCCATTGAATCTCTGAATTGGTCCAGAAAGTTTTGTGCTTGCCTCAGTAGAAAAATACCACCTACTAACGTACTTATGAAATTTCTTTTTTTCTTGTTTATATTCAAAACATTCAGCAAATGCTGAAGTCTATTCTGGCAGCTGTGTATTATGTTGAATTTCTCCACTAGGTAGAGAAGAAGGACTATAATCCTGTCTGCAAACGCTCATCACCTGGTAGGAAGACAGTGATGCGGCGCTAAGCCTGCAACTCTATCCCACCATAAATTACAACAGCTCCTAGCAACCACAAGAACTATTGTATCATTTCTTAGTAGGTGTCTGGGTCTAGCACGTGTGGAAGTGCACATGTGATGTAAGCGCATGCATAGATACGTACATGTATCTCTGCATGAGAAATAGCCCTCCATCGTGTGTCCGTTGTCTGTTGAGGTTACAGGTAATTGAGTCAAAGAGGATGGAGGAGTTATGGCTGGGAAGCAATCTGAAACGTTGCAAAGCTTTAGAGCCAATCCCTCAATGGTGGTTAATTGCTGTGTGACACTGCTGCGTGCAGTCCGTTTGCTGGGCCTAAATTAGTGTAAATTGCCTATATATTCTACTTAAGGTTTTTTAAGAAGCAACAAAGGGATTCAAATGTCTGAAAATTCTGCATAATTAATTTTTTTTGATTCTCTCTTCTCTTTAAAGCAGTATACAATTTCAACCAACCAACAAAGTTTCCTTGTACTGACAGTCATTTGCACAGTCCCGTTGTCTCACCCCCTGGGATCATCTGGTGAATGTACACTAACTGTGCAGCAAAAACTTGCAGATTGGACAGGAAATTTCCTCTTTGATAGTGCATGTTTGTTTAGCTGGACTCAGTTGACCTGTGTTGACCTGTCTTCTCAAGTTCAGCAGTCCTCGGCCAGAGCACCGCTTTGCACCAACAGCCGTCCACCAAGAAAATGTATTGCAATACACAAATGGAAGTATTATATGAACTGTTCAGCTTCTATGGTACAACAAGGGAATATATAAAAACCTAACTGATGGTTGCTTTCTTCACTCTCAGGAAATGCATTTAAATTGATTGCTTAAAAATAAAGTTATTACACTGATTAAAAGCACAGCCAATGCTGTGCTTTTAATCAGTGTAATTAGATTGACCATTTTCCAGTACATCAAGTTTACTATTTTATGTCAGAAGACCATAACGATGAATTTTTAAATACATTAAAGTAACATATTGTGTGGAATTATTTTGTGATTACATGAAAATAATTTTATGGTGAATGAGAGCACCTTTTGACCAAGAAATGCGACCACAGCTGCAGCAAAACATACATACTGTACACTGAGGAGTGGACACAAACACTGAGGGGGTTAAGGGGTTGCATTGTTATCAATGGGATGCCCTGTGGCTGTGATTAAGTGCTGTTTGCACTATACTTCTGGTGTCCTAAAGCTTAGCTAGATGTCACAGGTATGGCAGGAATGCTTGAGTGCAGAGGCCAAGAAGGGGTCACAGCTAGGATGTAAACATCAACATTTTCTTTCTTAAAAGGATTTAGGCTCACTTGAAGGCAAAAAGCTCTACCGCAGCACAAAGCCTGATCCCTAGCACCTGGCCTTAGGCACAGACCTATGACCAGCTTTCCACTATCTAATCCTCATCTAAAACCATTTGGGGGGCATAAAACTGACCTTAGATCAGCTTCTGGGTTTGACTATAGGCTTCATCAGCACCGGATTGTTACTGCATGTAGGGATTGGGAGAGAGGCTTTAGCTTTAGATTGCTATCAGAGCAGACAGGAGTTTTACGCCCTCTCTGGAACTGTGCCATAGTGGGCCGTGGACAATAGACCCTTTGTGCATTGCTGATTGGCAGATTTACTCATAGCAAACACACTAAATGGTAAAGTCAGAGTGGGAGGTGCAAGGGTCTGATAAATCCTGGTTTTCATTAGACACGATTCCTTTTGCTTTGTCTCAAGATGTCAGTTTTGAAATGACAATTGGACATTGTGTAACTTGAAGATGACTAGGGGAATACCATACAGGCAAGCTATGACTATGAAAGCAATAAATGGCCAAAGAGACATAAAACATGTTTCATTTCATTTCACTCCGGAACAAAAACCCCACTTCTCTTCCAGCTGTGTGGATATGGTTTGAATTAACCTCACCATCTCCCCAGAGGATGAGTCTGTAATGATGCAAATTTACGGCCTTTCTGACAAGACCTTGACACTTGATATGTTGGTCAACTCCCAGTTTCATTTTGGTTTTAGAAATACTGAACACACTGATACTGCTGGAAAGAAGAAAACAAGAATTAAGAGAGACCTTTGTCTGTAGTGACACAGACCTGCAGCCCCATCTACTGTTGCGTCACACAATATTAGCAAAAGATGCCCAGATGCAAAGATGTCTGGGGTGAGCCTGTTTCTCTGATTGAGCTGATAGGGGAAGCAGTCACCATGAATGGCAATCAGCTTTGTCTGGACATTTCTCTCTTCTCTGTCATGCGTTGCCGTTATTCAGAACATCTCTACATCTTTTTCCCCTTGCTTGCTTAGTCTGCCTCAAGCATGTGACCATGGTTATGCTAACGCAGCATGGGATGTGAACCTTTTTTTAGGCTGCGGCAACAACCATGGCATCTGCAACCCTTCCACTGGCCTCCTCTGGAAGTTGCAAAATCTGGATAAGTGTGGCGGATGGATGACTTTAAGTAAATGTTAATTCAGACACAGAAAAACTGCAGTTTTTTTGTGAAAACCTATGCTGCAGAAATGTCTGAGGTTTTAGCGATTGTGTATTTAGTTTCTTCGCTTGCACGAACAGTTTTATGAGTAAAAACAGCAACATCACAATTGCTGCCGCGCACATAGCCTCATACCTAAAATATCTGGGTATGATACTGCTTTGGTAGCCTATAAGCCCTATGCACAACAATCTTTTTTGTAGGAAAAAAGAAATGGAATGTTAAAAAAAAATAAAACGCTGCAGCATTGTTTGAATCTGTGCTTTTTTGACCTTGTGATTTTGTGTGTGTGAGTCTGTGTGTTTTCTTCCTCTTCCTGGTGAACTCCACTGTGGTTCTCTTCCCTGTACAAAGCTTAATTTTCATCCCATGAACACTCGACCTGCTCTGAGGGTCGTTGCCCTCGGGCCATGTGCTGTTAGCTTTTTTGGAGGACTGCATGCAAGTTTATCTCAGACCACGAGTCCAGCATCACACTGTGGTTAATCTACCAACCAAATGCATGCTTCTTCTTTACCTTTACTCTAATATTTTGACCGAGATTGACATATTTGGTCACAGAGGTCTAATTTCCTGCATGAGCTTTGCTGACAAATTAATTGTATGGTCTCTCCACACCTGCAAAGGTGCAAACTGAACAATTACCACTATTTCTCAATGGTTTGACGAGACTGTGTTTTCCCTCTCTGATCATTTTAACACGTAGGTTATGAGTTCTTTGTGACAGAGTGAAACTGGCCCAGCTGCAGCCCTGCAGGTGAATGATGTCTTCTGCTTCCTGGCTGTGAAAGGGCCCTGTGTGGTCCTAGTTTCTTTACATCATACCAAAATGTGCACAGATTGGGAACCTGTCATCCGTGTTGCCATTTGTTGATTGTTGACATTACCAACTGACCTTTTTCCTCTTTGTTGTTTTTGGTGGTGCGTATGTGCGAGTGTGTGTCTGTGTGTAAAGCTTCTGTAGAGGTGTATGGTATCTGCAGCTGTGAGGAACTGTTCCTATAATCTGTCTCAGCAGAACTGTGTAACCTGAGTAAAAGTGAGGTTAAGGGTCAGTTATTGAACTTGAATTACACTGGGAAAGGCCTCCCTCAGCCCTTCACCACTCCTCTCAGCCACCCTGTGGGGTTTGTTTGTTTTCTCTCCCAGTCTCTCCCAGAGCTTACCCAGTCCGCTGTAATGAGTATTTAAAACACACCCTCAGACATGTTTACACTGCATGTAGCAGCACTGGCTGTGTGATCTTGCACCACACGTAGACGTGTGTCAAAGTATATGTGTGTGCCTGTAAATGCGTGCATGCCTTTTATTCTAACTCCCACTCTCTATTTTTCTCATTTCTGAAGTCTGTAGCGGGAGGGGAAGAACACCTGCCAGTATTTTCCCTACTCGAGCTCAGATAAGACAATAGAAGTAGCAGAGGTGTTTGGTTACACCCAGAAACACAGCGAGGAATAGGACATATTAAAACCTCCCCCTGTCTCGCACGCAGTTGCTGCAACTATCCAGGTGTTAATAGTGTAACAAAAAATACACACATATATTTGTGTGTGTTGACTCCGGTATGTGAGCCAAAAAGTTTCAGCATTTCTTTTTTTTTTTGTAAACTCATAATTTGACCTGAGCCCCAAGCTCTGGGCCCCCTCTGCAAGCTGTTAAGTTTTTAATGTATCATTTTTCACTGCACATGTTCCGTGTTATGTTAGTTACCAGGAATTTGGATTGAATGGACAATGAAGTTCCTGAACCTCGAGAGAAGGATTACTCTTAATCGTAAGCAGAGGAGAGCCTTGCGGTTAATGTAAAGTTGGGCCACAGCACCCTCTGATGGTGAACTTTCAGCACTAGGTCCTAAAAAAAAACTGCCCCAGAAAGTCCCAGTATTGCTTTGGTCTTTTTATAGGCAATAAACCACATCCCTGGTGTCTTTGAAGAGCTTGTATTCACTAAGTAGTAGTTAGGGCCGCCAGTACTTACTCACTATTTTCTAAGTATGAGTGGTAAAAGAACCCTTTGAACTGAGCCCATTTAGAATCTCAAAGCTGGTGGCTTTATAATACGGAAGTAAAAAGACTACAGTCACATAATTTGCAGAGATGCACATGAATTACTGTTGAGTGTTTTCCCTTGCACAGGTGGATAAATGTTCAAAATCCCTTGATTTTATAATGTTTGGTCCACTTCTGTGTAATTGTAACATGCAGTACATTGGTTTTATGCACATGCTGCACTCATAGTTATATGCACACATTCACATTTTTGTTCAAACACACACTCTCATCTCAGGATGTCAGTGCGCACCAAGGTTGTAGACATATTCTGCCCAACTTACTGCCTGAAGAGAAATCTCAGTGGGACATAGTGTCAGTCTGCTCAAACCAGAACAGCCAGAACACCACAGGAAACAATTTTTTGTGTGCTTATGGTAAATTTTTAAACCACTGAAATCTAAATTTGACTATACTCACGAATGAAACATTTTGCAAGTTTACGCCAGTGTGGTGTAATAGTAATTCCCAATCGGCACTTTGATATTTGGTCATATTTGAGCATTAGTTTACGCTTCACAATAACCACTGTTAATAAATTAAGAATTGAAAGCTAATGTAACAAGTTAATAGTTATTATTATACTGGTAAGTGTTATAATTATGTCACCAAAGACTACAGTTGATCAGTAGATCATAATATAGGTGTGAATGTGAATGGTTGTCTGTCTCTCTGTGTTAGCCCTGCGACAGGCTGGTGACCTGTACAGGGTGTACCCTGCCTCTCGCCCTGCGACAGCTGAGATAGGCTCCAGCCCCCCCGTGACCCTGAAAAGGATAAGCGGAAGAGAATGGATGGATTATATAGATATGACAATATATTATCAAAAAGCATTTCACACATTGTTGTGCAGTGCTTTAGGAGAAAATTATAATAATTATAACATTATAATAAATGATTTTCTGTGTTATGACACATTTAATCTTTTCATGCTATGTTTAAGCCAGTGTTAAAACATCCACAAGTGCACTGGCATGAAAGATCCAGAAGATGCTGCTAATGCACTGCTGTTGTACTGTGTGATTATGTTTGGGTTCATGAAGCGGGCACTGCGGGCATCAACCTAAACAGACTTTGTGCCATTGCTGGAGGCTTTGTTTATGCACCCTAATACTGCAGTCCTCAATATTCTTTCCCCAGCCCAGCAGGTCACATAAGTGGTTACACAATTGTGATTTCTATGTGGAAATTTAGAATAATCTCAGATTGATTTGGATTGATTTTACTGTGACAGACAAACACTGTTTTCATCCTGTCTGATCCGGGAGGCTTTAAAGCAGCACTGTCCTCACATAGACCTGCGAGCTTAGAGAAACCATTTACCCCCATATGAGCTGTGATGTCACAGGTTTGTACATAAATACATAAATAATTGAATATAATTTTAGATGTCTGCACGCTGGAAACATGGAGCCAGTCTCGGCTTCTACAACTGAGCAATAGCTGATAAGGTAAACAGGTGACATGAAATGGCAGAAAATCAAAGAGGTTTGACGCACTGAGCTTTGGCAGAATCCATAATTCAAGTTGGTTAATGGTGTGCTGAATGTGCACCTTAGGCTACATCCTGAGTTAATAGTGAGAGTGAAATACGGCAGACGGTTTGGGAACACCTGTGCCTCATCATGTGCACATAGAAATGCTGCTGCTGTTTATTCTCTCTTTTTATCACGTGTGAAGTAAATTACTCATCACGCTTCCTTGCCAGAGCAGTGTATGGATCTTTGTCTGTGACTGTTTTATATGTTAGGTTCTGCAACCTTAATTAAAGGTCAAGAGCAAGGTCAGAGAATCATGTTGGATTTTTTCCCCGTGCAGATGAACACACCATTGACCTCAAGTAGGTCTCTTAATGCTTCAGAGCCCCTGGTCTTGTCTTGAATGCAAAAGAGCATTCAATTAATCAGTAACTAGCCAGAGGCCTTGCTCTAACCAGTGGTTCTCAAACTCTTATGGGGTATGAACAACCAGGGGAAAACTATGAAGTGAAGCTAAGTTTAAAGAATTTAATTTTTTGCTTTGGACAACTAAACAAACAAAACTTTGGGAACATTCCAGAAAAAAAGTGTGAGAATCATTGCTGTAAACAAATATCCATGTTATCAGCCTTGAACGTTTGCTTCTCTGTGTTAGCCCCGTAACAGGGTGTACCCCGCCTCTCGCCCTGTGGCAGCTGGGATAGGCTCCAGCCCCACCGCAACCCTCAACTGGTTAAGCAGAAGAAAATGGATGGATCAACCTTGAATAGTAGGGTCACACTCTTTACTTAGCCATTACCTCTCTCTTTAACAGGACAATATCCTCTCCACAAATCCAGAAAGCAACTCAGAAATAAGTTATTATTGTACCATTCGAACCAAACATGCAAAAACTACAGATCTGTGAAAAGGTAAGTGGATCACATGCAAGCCGTTGACTCTTTGACACATTTTGACAAGCAAGCATTTGATCTGAAGCAGTGCTTACAGATAAAAGGGAGATACTGTACACAAGGGAAGTTAGCTATTTTTCAACAAAAATATAAACAGAGGCGCTCTTGACCCTTTCAGTATGATTACTGACTTGTGAACGTTTGGAATAACCAGTCCATGACATCGGCTTACAGAAATGTTTAAACCACTCTTCCAACTAATGCTCGAATCCACTTCCACCCACAACATTCACTCCACTCTGTTTCTTCTTTTTTTTTTTTCCCTCTGGTGGATTTGCCAGTGTGCTCAGGATCATCTTCAAGTTGAAAGGTCCCCTTCTGATAATTTTCCAACAAGAATCCATAGTTGAATCAATGACTGTAAGCTGTCCAGCCCCCTAAGGCAGTGATGTAACTCCAAACCATAGCATAAGTACCACCATGCTTCACAGCTGGTATGAGGTTCATTTCCTGAAAAGCTGTCTGTCTTTAATCTGGCTTTCCAGAGCACATTATTCTGAAGGGCCTGGCAAACTGTAGTTTTGCTCTAATGTTCTTTTTGGACACCAAATGGTTGTTCCTGGCACCCCTCTCATTCATATCAAATTTGGGCAAACACTCTCTGATTGTAGATGCAGCATGTGCTAGGATGGCGATTTGTAATTCTTTCTGCATTAAAGTATTTGCTCTTGGGCTAAATTTGCTGCAGCTCCTCGACAAATTGTTAAAAAATGTTGCACCATTTGTTGATGATTTTCCTTACAGTGGGATGATTAATTCGCACGCTGTATTTTTGAGGTGTTTTTTTTAAAAAATCCCCTCCGAGAGTAACGTGTGGTGTTTACATGGAAACGTGTGGTAGTTTGTATGTAATAATCAGGAATCAGGGCAGCAAAATGCAAAACTACACATTTCTACTACATTTCATAGTAATATTTCCTACAGTTGAAAACCCAGGACCAGAAATCCATGTTTGCATTTGCTAAATGTAAATTATTATAAATGAAACAATCAAACAATATTTTATAACATGCTTACCTGAACTGACTGACTGGAAATATGGAAGAGACGAGTCAACTCTGACAATGCGGAACTAGCCTGTGTGTCTTTCTGTCACATTTCCCCGAAAGATTTGAAGGTACAGATGAAAGAAGGTTATCTTTTCAGAGAGTGTGTGAAGAAGTTGTAGTCCACGAAGAAACTGGATGAGAAAACTGAGAATAAGGAATAAGGCTGGCTCTACAAGAGCAAACTCCACCAGTTAGTTCCCTGCTTTCTTATTTTATCACATCTAATACTGATTTGGTTTCCTTTAGCATCAACTGCATTATTTTTTTTAGCAAAAATATAGAGAGAAACACTCCACTGACAATGTGGATAACATTATAAAAGCTCTGAACAAATGCAATAGGAAATTTGTGGTCCTCTTATTTCTTCGTAGCTTAGGCTTTAGGCAAGTACTGTGGCTGATTTTAGAGGTAGGTCAGACCTCGGGGCTGATAGGAAGACAAATAACGGATACCAAAGTCTGAGGAAAGAGGGAAAACAATGACTAATTCTTGGTATGAAAACATTTGTGACACCATCCTTCACATTAGTTGCTACTGTTGAAATCCATGCTTCTCCTTTGGAATTCTGAGGCATTGAAAGCGTGACTCATTGAATCTGTTTCCTCTACCTCGTACCTTTGCATGTTTCCTCTCTTTGTTTCTCTCTGCCACACATATACCCTCTCTCACTTTCCTGCACCGTCACTGGACTTTGACTCAACCGTCAAATCATTAATGACGAGAAGCTTTTACAAACTACTATTACCGCTGACGTGAAAAGTGCCAGTCAGAATTTGAAAGGTTTTGAGTAGTTTGACATTTCAGTGCCACTCAGTAACTGACCGCAGAGAGACACAGGAGGAAGACAGCCAGCAAGGCACAAATAGTCTCCCTTTTGAAAAAAAACATGCAGAAAATGCAAAATGTGGGTGGTACAAATCCCAGAGGAGTTATGTTTTATTTAACAAGAAAGTTAATCTCTTGTTTAATTCCTAAGGGCAGTGAGGCACTCACAGAACTTTAGAAAGAAGTTTAGTCATGAAGAAGTTAAAAAAAAAAAGAAAAGCCCAGAGCCATGTGTGGGCACTGGAACAGAAATCTGTGTGCATTCTAGCTGATTTTTAAAATTGGCCAGTAGCACCTGTTACCCTAGATACAGGTATGAATATTGCAGATCATGTGTGCCATCTGATGACTTTATCAAAATGATGAAACAAGATTTGATAGGCAGGATTTTAGAAATACCATGTTCATGTCTGCATATTTCACCAGGCCATAAGAATGTAAAGAATGTTTCCATGGCATAAAAAGTTGTTTTTTTTTTTAAATGTGTGCACGCAGGGTGAATGTCAGTAAGTGCCAGTCTGTGATCCGGGATGAAACAAAGAGAATCTATGAATACATCAGAATGGCCTTTCAGGGTGAACTGCTACAACAGGGCCTTTGGCAGGAGCAGAGACAGTGATAAGAAAGAAGACGAAATGTTGTAGAGGACCAAACCCATTCATGGGATATTATATTGGCAAATAGAGGAAATGACCAATATCAGATCCCACAAGTATTTGGAAAAGACTAGCCTGAAATGCAGTACAGGCTGTGATCATTGCAGCACAACAATAGCCTAGAACCAGATCCACAGTCAAACAAACTAAGATGCAGCCTGTGCAAAGGTAGCCCTGACAGTCCACAAAGAAACCAGATGTAAATTGCAAGTTTTGAAAAGGGTTGAGCACAACAAGGCTGAGACTCTTTGGGGACTTGAAGTTCCAAGCTGACTAGCAGCATTTGTTATCAAACCAGACACAGTGGTGGGTGAAAAACTGGCCCCTAGAGCTGAAGCTACTCTGGAAGCTGATGAGAATAGCTTGGAAGTCCCAAAACATCCCCCCAGAATGGAGTCGAGCACTGATGATTTTCATCAAAAGAACAAAATTCCTGTAATATTGACCTGTTCTGAGGCATTGCCCTTCTGAACGTGGAAGGGAAAGTCTTCTTTTCTCTGGTGGCCAAGCGTCTTACAACCTACCTGCTAAATAGTTAAAAAACAGAGGTGATGGTTTTTGGGAACAAATCTGTGACCCCTCTTACATGATGCTTGTTAGCCACATTAAGGCTGTAGTCAAGTCAAGCTTTTTTCACCTGAGGCAGCTGGCCAAAATAAAGCCAATTCTCCAAAGGCGAGACTTTGAAACAGTAATCCACGCCTTTGTTACCATTTGGCTGGATTACTGTAATGCACATTATATGGGGCTTAGTGGGTCTACTATTGCTCGCCTTCAACTGGTGCAGAATGCTGCTGGGTGGCTTTTAACTGGTGCCTGCAAACATGAGCACATTTCACCTGTTTTAGCTTCATTCACTGGCTGCCCGTTCATTTTAGGATCCATTTTAAAATTCTTTTATTTGCTTTTAAATCTCTAAATGGCCTTGCCCCAACTTATCTCTCTGAGCTGCTACACTCTTATACTCCCACCCGGTCACTCAGGTCGACAAACCAGTTGCTTCTGACGGTGCCTAAAACTAGGTTTAAGCTCAGAGGGGACCAGGCTTTTTCCGTGGCAGCACCAAATCTCTGGAATGATCTGCCACTGCATATTAGACAGGCCTCATCACTTGTGCACTTTAAATCACTTTTAAAAACTTACCTTTTTTCTTTGGCTTTTAAAACAAAGTAAATGCTGAGTCTGTGAGCTATGTTTTTTAAAATATTTTGTGTTCCTCCCATATATTATGTATTTCTTTGGTATTTTAATGCATTTTATTGAGTTGTTTTATGGATTTTATTGTTTTATCATACAGCACTTTGGACCCTGTGGAATATTTTTAAAGGGCTTTATAAATAAAGCTGGATTGGATTGGAACAGTTACTGTACATCGACACCAATTGCCAGAAAGCAAGCATCCCAGGGTTCCCCGGATGTGTGGAACACTCCACCATGATTTTGGGAGCAGATTCGGACAGCCAAGCATGAAAAGTAAGACCTTAACGTGGTCTGACTGGATCTGGAAAATGCCTATGGCTCCATTGCCTACCAACTAATCACCTTTGCCCTGGAATTCTTCCACGTGACATCCAGCATCCAGAATCTCATTTCAAACTACTTCAGCAACTTCATGATTTGCAACACAACAAAGGATACAGTGACAGGCTGGTACCATCTGGAGAAAGGCATCGCAATGGGTTGCTCAGTCTCTTCCATACTCTTCACAACAACCTTTGAAATCATTCTCATTGATGGGAGACAGATGGTCCAAGGGGTGAGATCACAGTCAGGGCAGCCATGCAAAGCTACATGGACACGTGACGACCTTATACCATCTGGCTCCTGAAAAGGATTGAAGAACTCCTCAGTTGGGCCAAGATGAGGATAAAACCTTTCCAGTCCCACAGTCTCTCCATATGTCAAGGTGCCAGAAATGACCACATCTCCTTCACAGTGAGTAGTGAGAAAATCCCATCACTGGCAGAACAACCCGTCTGGAGCCCAGAGATACTGTATACAGCCGTCCTGTCAGACCAACACATGGCCAGTATGGTAATGGTCCAACTCTCTGAAGGCCTGGCTAGGATTGACAAGAGTCATCTCCAAGGCAAGTTTAAAATCTGGTGCTAACAATTCACCTTGTACAGGAGGCTAATTTGGCCTCTCAAGATGTGCGAGTTTGCCACTTCTACAGTGCTGAAGATGGACTCCAAAGCCAACATTAACATCAGGAAATGGCTGGGCCTACCCCGGAGTCTTTCCAGTGTTGGCCTGTTTGGGAGGAATGCACTGCAGCTGCCATTGAAGTCAATCCTCCTGGGCTTCAGACAGCAGAAGGAGAGGCTCGTCTTCGAGCTGAGGGACTCATCAGATCTATCTGTGCAGAACACCAAGGCACCAGTTCAAAGAGGTCATAAGTGGACTGTGGAGCTTTCAGTCGACCAGGCCATCAGTAGACTGAAGCATCGAGAGATTGTTGGCAGGACTCCGGGAGTCCGGGAGAACTAGTTTGGGGTGGGCGACAGCTCCAAAGTCATCGTCCAAGGCCAGAGGAAAGGAGAGGAAGGAGCTAGTGATCTCCGAAGTAGTAAGGACTGAGGAGGCGCAATATAAGATCAAAGCCCTCAGCCAACGACAGCAAGGAGGCTGGACAACCTGGGAAGGAGTAATTAGCAGAAACATATGTTGGGCTGACATGTGGAAGATTCCCCAAGCTAGGCTGAGCTTCCTCATAAGGTCCACCTATGACACTGCAAAGTCCCAGCAACCTCTGCTTGTGGTATGGCTCAGAGGAAAGATGCCAACTCTGCAACTCTCTCCAAGCCTGCAGCACATCTTGTCAAGCTACAAAACAGCACTGGCCCAGGGGTGATACAGGCAAATGATTGAGTCTTGGAATCAACCAGTGAGCACCCATCACCAGCACCAAGGCAGCTGATCTATTTCATCAGAGAAGGAGGCGGGGCCCATAACATCACGCAACCAAAGAAATCAGCCCCGACAGGAAGCTGTGAGTGGAACCTGAGAGTGGATCTCGACGTAAATCCCAACTTAAATCACCACTACCAACCTATGACCGGACGTGATTCTCTGGTCTGCCATGGCCCGGGCAGTGATCATGGCAGAGCTTACTGTTCCATGGGAAGGAGGAATGGAGGCAGCCTTTGAGAGGAAAAAAGACTGGTATCGTGACCTTATAGCCGAGTACAGAGAAAAAGGGTGGTCAGCTGTCTGCTACCTGGTTGAAGTTGACTGCAGGGATTTGTGGGAGCATCCACCCAGCGCTTCCTAAAGAGTGTGGGTGTCATTGGCCTCAAACTCAGAAAGGCTTTGAAAGATCTGGCCAATGAAGCAGAACAAGGAAACTTCTGGCTTTGGCTAAGAAGGAAAGACTAGGTGTAGGGAAAGCAAGGGTCTTAGGGTCAGCTGTAGGGGGCGGCAGGGAGATGTCCCTGCCATTGCTCCACCACCGTGAGATGTTCTGGATTAATGGAGAGAAACATCAATGAAGGGTGGCTCCCAGCTGATGACCTGCAGCTACTCCTATTGGCACTGTCAGAGGTGTGGCAAGCAACAGTGCTCTGCAGGCATTTAGTTGCCTGTGCTACCACCTGAAAAAGTGAGTACACCACTACTGCTTCCATAGGACTGTAAGTGCAGCCATGTGCTGCTAATCAAATTCATTTGATTAATTGATCATCAGGAAGTGTGAGCACCTGTATAAAAAAAGAAGCTTTGGCAATTTGTTGGTCTTGAGCATTCAGTTGTGTGTTAACACAATGACCACACAATGCTCAGAGAAATTGTAAAACCCCCAACAGGTACAGACACGGCAGCACGGCTTAGGTTTGCAAAGTTACACCTGACCAAACCACAAGACTTCTGGAGCAATGTCCTTTGTACAGACAAGACCAAATAATGCACATCAGCATGTTTGGCAAAAACAGCATATCAGCAGAAAAACCTCAATGAACTGAAATGACATTGTGAAGCAGAGTGGGCCAAAATTCCTCCATAATGACGTGAGCGACTGATTAAGTCATACAGAAAATGGTTAGTTCCAGTTATTGCAGCTAAACGTGCTTCTAGAAGCTACTGATGACATATGACATAGAAATCTGGCCAAATTTATTAACCCTCCTAAAAACTGACTACCCAGGGTTGAGACCAGGAAGCAGAGTTGCAGTCTTACACGCCTCTCTGCAGCTTCTCTCCTCCTGCTATCCCCCCAAAACCCCATCCCCATGGAGTCGGTGCCTGCTCCCAGACCACCAAACACCAAAGCTAAAATCAGCAAAAAGCTATTTAAGCATAAAAATTCAAAAACAATAAATAATACAGCTTCATCAACTGCACCAAAAAATAAAACAATTAAATGTGGATTGTTAAACATTAGGTCTCTCTCTTCCAAGTCCCTATTAGTAAATGATTTAATAATTGATCAACATATTGATTTATTCTGCCTTACAGAAACCTGGTTACAGCAGGATGAATATGTTAGTTTAAATGAATCAACACCTCCGAGTCACAGTAACTGTCAGAATGCTCGAAGCACAGGTCGAGGAGGAGGATTAGCTGCAATCTTCAATTCCAGCTTATTAATTAATCAAAGACCCAGACAAAGTTTTCATTCTTTTGAAAGCCTGACTCTTAGTCTTGTCCATCCTAATTGGGAAAATCAAAAACCTGTTTTATTTATTATTATCTATCGTCCACCTGGTCCCTACTCAGAGTTTCTGTCTGATTTCTCAGACTTTTTATCTGATTTAGTGCTCAGTTCAGATAAAATAATTATAGTGGGTGATTTTAACATCCATGTAGATGCTGAGAATGACAGCCTCAACACTGCATTTAATCTATTGTTAGATTCAATTGGCTTCTCTCAAAATGTAAAGGAGCCCACCCACCACTTTAATCATACTCTGGATCTTGTCCTAACATATGGCATAGAAACTGAAGACCTAACAGTATTCCCTGAAAGCCCCCTCCTGTCTGATCATTTCTTAGTAACATTTACATTTACTTTAATGGATTACACAGCAGTGGGGAATAAGTTTTATTACAGTAGAAGTCTTTCTGAAAGTGCTGTAACTAAGTTTAAGGATCTAATTCCTTCATTGTTATGCTCTTCAGTGCCATGTGCCAACACAGTGCAGAGCAGCTACCTAAACTCTGCTCCCAGTGAGGTCGATTATCTCGTCAATAGTTTTACATCCTCACTGCGTATAACTTTGGATACTGTGGCTCCTCTGAAAAGGAAAGCTTCAAATCAGAAGTGCCTGACTCCGTGGTATAATTCACAAACGCACAGCTTAAAGCAGATAACCCGAAAGCTGGAGAGGGAATGGCGTCTCACTAAATTAGAAGATGCTCATTTAGCCTGGAAAAAGAGTTTGTTGCTCTATAAAAAAGCCCTCCGTAAAGCTAGGACATCTTACTATTCATCATTAATTGAAGAAAATAAGAACAATCCCAGGTTTCTTTTCAGCACTGTAGCCAGGCTGACAAAGAGTCAGAGCTCTGTAGAGCCGAGTATTCCTTTCACGTTAACTAGTAGTGACTTCATGGATTTCTTTACAAATAAAATTTTAGACATTCGAGAAAAAATTATTTATAACCATCTCAAAGATTATTCTTCATGTTCGGCTGCTTTCAGCACTGCTGGTATTTGTTTAGACTCTTTTGCTCCAGTTGATCTTTCAGAGTTAACTTCAATAGTTACTTCCTCCAAACCAGCAACATGTTTGTTAGATCCCATTCCTACTAGACTGTTCAAAGAAGTCTTTCCAATTATTGATGCTTCAATCTTAAAAATGATCAATCAGTCTTTATTAGTTGGCTATGTACCACAGACCTTCAAGGTGGCTGTAATTAAACCTCTGCTTAAAAAGCCATCACTTGACCCAGTTGTCTTAGCTAATAATAGGCCAATCTCCAACCTTCCTTTTCTCTCAAAGATTCTTGAAAGAGTAGTTGTAAAACAGCTAACTGATCATCTGCAGAGGAACGGTTTATTTGAAGAGTTTCAGTCAGGTTTCAGAATTCATCACAGTACAGAAACAGCATTAGTGAAGGTTACAACTGATCTTCTTAGAGCCTCTGACAGTGGACTCATCTCTGTTCTTGTCCTGTTGGACCTCAGTGCAGCTTTTGATACTGTTGACCATAACATTTTATTACAGAGATTAGAGCTTGCTATAGGTATTAAAGGTACTGCACTGCAGTGGTTTCAATCATATTTATCTCATAGACTCCAATTTGTTCATGTAAATGGGGAGTCTTCTTCACACACTAAGGTTAATTATGGAGTTCCACAGGGTTCTGTGCTAGGACCAATTTTATTTACATTATACATGCTTCCCTTAGGCAGTATTATTAGAAAGCACTGCATCAATTTTCATTGTTATGCAGATGATACTCAGCTTTACCTATCAATGAAGCCAGATGACAAACATCAACTAGTTAAACTGCAGGAATGTCTTAAAGATATTAAGGCCTGGATGACCTCTAATTTCCTGCTTCTAAATTCAGATAAAACTGAAATTCTTGTTCTCGGCCCCACAAATCTTAGAAACATGGTGTCTAACCAGATACTTACTCTGGATGGCATTACTTTGGCCTCCAGTAACACTGTGAGAAATCTTGGAGTCATTTTTGACCAGGATATGTCCTTCAATGCACATATTAAACAAATATGTAGGACCGCTTTTTTGCATTTGCGCAATATTTCTAAAATTAGAAACATCCTTTCTCAGAGTGATGCTGAAAAGCTCATTCATGCATTTATTACTTCTAGGCTGGATTATTGTAATTCATTATTATCAGGCTGTCCTAAAAGCTTCCTGAAAAGCCTTCAGCTGATCCAAAATGCTGCAGCTAGAGTACTGACAGGGACTAGAAAGAGAGAGCATATTTCTCCCATATTGGCTTCTCCTCATTGGCTCCCTGTTAAATCTAGAATAGAATTTAAAATTCTTCTCCTCACATACAAGGTCTTGAATAATCAGGCACCATCTTATCTCAAAGACCTCATAGTACCATATCACCCCAACAGAGCACTTCGCTCAGACTGCTGGCTTACTTGTGGTTCCTAGGATACTTAAGAGTAGAATGGGAGGCAGAGCCTTCAGCTTTCAGGCGCCTCTTCTGTGGAACCAGCTTCCAGCTTGGATTCGGGAGACAGACACCCTCTCTATTTTTAAGATTAGGCTTAAAACTTTCCTTTATGATAAAGCTTATAGTTAGGGCTGGATCAGGTGACCCTGAACCATCCCTTAGTTATGCTGCTATAGGCCTAGTCTGCTGGGGGGTTCACATAATGCACTGTTTCTCATTCACCTTATTTACTTTGTTTATACTCCACTCTGCATTTAATCATTAATTGATATTAATCTCTGGCTCTCTTCCACAGCATGTCTTTCTCTCCCCTCAGCCCAACCGGTCGCGGCAGATGACTGCCCCTCCCTGAGCCTGGTTCTGCTGGAGGTTTCTTCCTGTTAAAAGGGAGTTTTTCCTTTCCACTGTCGCCAAGTGCTGCTCATAGGGGGTCGTTTTGACTGTTGGGTTTTCTCTGTATTATTGTAGGGTCTTTACCCACAATACAAAGCGCCTTGAGGCGACAGTTTGTTGTGATTTGGCGCTATATAAATAAAATTGAATTGAATTGAATTGAATTGAATTGAATATGTGGCTGTGTGGTAGGCGGGATGCGTCCCCGCATTCAGGACTCTGGCAGACCATAAACTTAAAACTCAGCTTTATTGTTGTTAAACACAGAAAATAAACTAAAACATATGCAGAGCAGGGCGGGCACAAAACTGGAAACACGGAGCTGAGAGACACACAAACGTGAGGAATGACACAACAAAGAATTGAGGAAAACTGATGGCTTAAATATACACATGAGGTAATCAGAGAGAGAGGACGGAGCTGGGGAAAACAAGACACAGGTGAACAGAATCTAATGAAATAAGGGGAAGCAAAACTGACTATAACACACACAAGATGCAAGACTAGCAAAATAAAACAGGAAGTAACAAAACACAGAATCACCAACAGAGATGAAAACTTGACAAGGCACAGGGAACACAAGGGAAGCTTGAGAACTGAAAAAAAAGGAATAAAAAGAAAGTAAACAATAGCCAAGAACAGAACCCTGATAACTAAAGGAGGCCTGATAATCTCAGTGCCAAACACAGGCAGAAACCCAAACAACAAAGATATCAAGAACAAAGAACTCAACACAAAAGCATTGGCACTATAATGAGAAACGAGAAAACTGAAGACTGACACAAACAACAAAACTAGCTAGTAACCCGGATGCCAAAATACAAAATAAATATCAGTCCAAAAGTGCAAAGCACAAAATGTTGGGTCAAGAACCCACGATCATGACAACTGAATCATAGGGTGAACTTGGTTTTTCACAGACTCCATAGAAACCTGTGAAAACTTTCTTTTTCACTTAATTGTCAATCCCAGCTGACAGTAACATCAGAAAGAAGGAAGGAAGAGTGCAGACTGAGAAACCGCTGAGATACCATATTGTTCAAAATAATTAAGGGAACACTTGAGCACAAGAATCAAGTTTACCTTTGATTTTTGCTGTGATTTTGAAAAAGGGTTGATGATTTTGGTTCCCGCTGGCCTCCTGTTACTCCATTTTGCTCTCTCACTTGAATATATGTGATTTAACTGTTCCACATGGGCCACTGTTGCATGCACCTGCTGCGAGTATACTGTTAATTAACATTTTTCACACCGCTGGCTTCTAATTTGTTTCTATCTTGGGACCGGTAAATGACCATCGTATTGCCACGGACGCACGGAGGCGCTAGATCACTTAAAGCATCGATCCTGTCCCTGCATTGACTTGTACAATTTGATATCAGACGTGTAACTCATTCAGATGCTCGCTCCTTCTCCACCTCTCTCTCTCTCTCTCTCTCTCTCTCTCGCTCACTCTCTCACTCTCTCTCTGCCCCCCCTCCTCTTTCTCTCGCTTCATCTGTTCTCGTCTTCAGCTGCATGTCGCTCAGTCAGTCAGTCAGTCAGTGAGTGAGTGGCCCTGGTCCGCTACGTCTGCGTCCGCCTCCGCAGCTCTCCAAAGCCGAGACGCGCCACCGCCGCCGTCATTGCGGGCATGACATACTGGCATCAGTAGTGGGCTTTCCATCAGCCTGCTTTTAAGCAGATTACAAAGGAGAGGAAGAGACACAAGAGTAGAGGAGAGTGAAGTGACTCATTCCACCCCAGCTTGTGCATTGAGAAGAGTAGATGAGCCAATGGCTGGGGCACAGCCGGGAGTTCATGCGCTGCAGCTCAAGCCAGTGTCCGTGCCCGAGAGCCTAAGAAAGGGCAACAAATTTATGAAATGGGATGATGTAAGTAGTGGCCAGATAGGCCAGTGGTGAATCTTTTTTTCTTCTTCTCAGTTTTCACTATCAGATCATTTCTGTACGCGCTATTTGCATGCACATAGCCTATGTATTACACAGTCTATAGGCTACCCATGCAACAGTAGCCGATAGATTTAATTGTAAGTGGAATCCGCACGGACTAGAAGCTGATTTTGACTTCTTGGTTAGTGGCTGCAAGAAATGCGGCAGCTACTGTGTCTACTGACTACTGTGCTTTGTTTATATGAGCCAATTTGCAGTATTTGTATTTGTGCGCGCCGGTGAGTGCACGCGTCTGGAACTGCTTGTGTGAGAGAATGTGTGCACCCCTCATAAAATCAAACATACTAACTAATCTGCCCCCCACCCAACATGCAAATCTAACTACAACGGCTAGACAAGAGTTGCTCATTAAAAAAAATAAAAAATAAAAAAATTTTTTTGGTAGCATCTTTATTTAGTATGTCGGTCTAGCTGACCTTGATTTAATTGATTTAACTGTGCTGTTGAGGAAAATATATAATAGTAGCCTTTTAACACACACCTTGGCACATCGCTTTCCCGGGACAATAAATCAACGCTCTGTGTAATAATCCTGTGGAAAGTTCACATCTGATACTCTCTGAATTGAGTTTAAAATGGCATGAGCTTATTGTACCTAATGGTCATTTGCATATATCTTAATCTTAGCAGCGTTTATGTTCTGAAAGTGCTTTTCAGTGATATGTGTTTTCACAGCCCATGCCATTTGAATGAGCATGTCCCTCTGGTTTAATTTTGTCACAGTCGTGATTACTTATTCTGGGAAATCTGTTACTTTTATCCCCCTCAGTGAAAACGCTGAGGGGGTTTGCCCACCTGTAACTGTTTTTTTTTCTTCACAGTGGCTCAACTATTCTAATATTGTGTTGTACTTTTGAAAGACAAATCAAATCAGACATGTAGCCAGTGAGGAATTTATTAATTAACCATTCTAAGATATACTCTTTCTGAGATCATCCTCTAAAGTACATGTTCAGAATCACTGAGCTCAGGTGAGCCAAGTGCAGCACAGATGGCGTCAGTCTTACAGTGTTTTGGAAGTGTGAATGTGGCCAGTACAGATGGCAGAGAGGAAATTATGCACACTTGCAAGCCCACCACTCTGTCAATCATCAACCTTAAGCTTAAATAAGAAAGTTTCCTTAACTAGTAACTGCTAATGAGCACCCATTCCTTCAGCTCATTAGATGTGACTGTTTCCCCCCTCACAGCCATGCTGTGTACTTGTAGTATGTACATTCAGGCCTATCTCCAGAACCAAATGTTCACCAGGCCTTTCCTTGCAAAAACACACACCCTTGAACACAGACACGCTCACAGATACTTTCTCTGGTTTATTTCCCAAGCACTCTTTCCTTCCTCTTTCCTCTCTGTATCATTTCATGGAAAGAATCACAGAGGATACAGCCAGCCTGAGAGAGCAAAGCTAAAAGAGTTTCACTGGAAAAGGACTGAATTAAATAATTTTCATCTTTTTCATTGCTTTGGATGTTGGACTACACTGGAACTTCTTTCAACAAGAAATTGTACATGCAGTAAATGAAAAATTATATGTATGATCTTTAATTTATGGCTTTACTCCAGTGATGTTGTTGGGTTTTTTTTTTCTCAGCTGAAGCTACAGATATGTTTCTAACTGCTGAAATTCACTAGGGGCAAAAAAAAAAAGTGTGAAGCTTTGTTTACTGTTAAAGGATGGCACACTGTACTGCATAACCATCAGCCGGGAGTTTTGAGCAGCGGAGACTGCAGATTCCAGCACACGATGCTTGCAGGTGGTTGTAAAAGAGCAGAAAAGCAATCAGAAAACCTCTCAAAAGCCTCACAGGCCTCAGACCTCTGCAGCTTCCCTCCTGCAGACCTACGCAGACGCCTTGTATTTTTGTTGCTGCCACTTCTTGACAGCTGGCTGCTTCTGTCACTCGTGAAGTCATGAATCGTGTATTTGGGTAAAATATTGCCTCGGCGTGTTATCATTCGGCAGTTCAGATGGCACATTTAGCATTAATGACTGCTTTCTGTTGGCACACGGTGGAGGATAGGCATTCAGATTCTCCAGCACATACATCCTTCATGTTAAGGATCATTGACACCTGGGCACAGTGTAAAATTTGTGAAAGGCGATGCTGGGTCTGTGTAAACAGAGATTTTTATGAGCTCATAGTTCTATCAGCCCCTTTGGTCTGGCGTGCATTGAATGAGATATTATCAGGCTCCACGGGGGAGCAGAAAATCCCTTTAAAGTAGTAGAATTTGTCATTAGCATACGTAACAGAAATACGCTGAGCTCAAAACTCCACTCTAACACACCCCCCTCAGGCGGCAGCTAACGGTACAGACTCTTCACTAAAAATAATGGCCGTGGCTCCTGCCTGGGATCGGTTCCCTCAGGGTGTTTGTACCTTTGCAAGACAGTCACTAATCTCATCTTACTTCAGCAAAAAGCAGGCCACTCTGCTGCCTAATGTTGTCCCATTAATGACAAATCCTTTAAATAGTTCAATGACAATAAACAACATGGGCGAGTGCTATTCTGGCGGTAGTCACTCTGAAGTTAAATCCACAAAGCTTTAAGTACTTTTTGTCTCTGCCTTAATGTGAAAACCCATGAGGAAATCTTTGCTAAGAGTCCATAATGGCTTAATGTGTTTGCAGTGGTGGCCATGGAGAGTTAGGACATTAAGAAAGAAGCTGGTGAAAATGACTGCTCTCACATCATTCTCAGACATGACAGACAATCCATCAATTGCCGCATCTTATCCGCCGAATGACTTCTTGACTTGGTTTACTGGAAATATAAATGGCTTGCTAAAAATCCTTTGATGTAGCTCGCTATCACTTTTTGAATTTTTCTAAGGAGAGAGAGATATTTATCTGTGAAAAGTAAATTGGAGAAATTGGACTGTGGATTGTAAGCTGAGCAAAGATCAAGAGATATAAGCCAGATTTGGTCTGAGATGCTCTATCTAAGAACCGCAGACATGAGGCTTTTCCCCTTCCCCTTAGGCTATAAACAGTGTGTGCATGCTGCATGCATTCAGTGGTATGAGGCGCATCTTTTGTCATTCAATCAAGCTTGCAAAGATTGTGCAATCATGTGAACAGAACCAAAACGATTCCTCTTGAGTCTCTAATAGATTTCATGGGAATGGTGGGTTGCCATAGCAAATGTCACTGTAGCGAATGCCTCTGATGCCTAGCCATTTCCAAAAGTGAATGAGCCACTCATTTACTTTCTGCTCACTTCTCTTCTTTCCCTTTTTCCTTCTGTTCCTCCTGTATTTTCAGTGTTGGCCTATATTGGATAAACCATGATTGTCACATTTAGACAGTATGAAATGACTCATATTGGCTAAATACATTATAGCACAGGCTCCTTTGCTGTCCAGCCCTCTCCCAGTATCCTCCACTGCAAGTCGCGTAAGGTCGCACCCAAATAAGACGAGTGTGTAGCAGATGCAGCCCATTAGCTCTGTCTCCAAATGCTCTGATAGGGACATCATTAGGAGCCTCATGAAGACACTTTGAAGATTTTCTTGCTCTGTGCAGCAAATGCGGTCCTCATCGCTCTGATCTTGCAGCCATGGCTGATTGAAGAGGACAATATGCTACTGTTCAGCTGATCCACAGCCACTGTGGACACAGGAAAAAGGCAAAGGCTCTTTCTTTCTTTTTATAGAAGCATCCAATAATATCTGGTGTTGCCATGTATGCCTCAGGGTCAAACTGTGTGTGTTTGTGTGTGTGTGTGTGTGTGTGTGTGTGTGTCAGAGAGAGAGAGACTTGGAGCAGTCTGTACGCAACTGTGGGAAAGCATTTGTCCATTACAAGAGGGGAAAATGGAAACATCAACTCCAAATCAACTTGCAGTTCATGATTGCAGTCATTGCAAATACACACATACACACACACACACACACACACACACACACACACACACACACACTCACACACCCCAGGCTACTCGGTCATTTGTGGTGATGCCAGGTCATGGTGTGGAAAGTACCCTAAAAGGAATGGCTTGGGTGCGTGTTTACAACATAAACAGCACTTCTGATGTCATTTCAGATTCTGGTATGTAAGTGGATAAAACAAACTATGCTTTGATCATGAAAATGAATTTATCAGTTTACTCAGGCAGTCATTCAACATAACCTTTGTTAGAACTCAGACAGTGATGTGCAGATGTAAGCAGACACTGACTCCAGCTGTCTTTTTTTCTTTACGGCAGGATTCTACCACTGTGACCCCGGTGACTCTGACAGTTGACCCCAAAGGTTACTTCCTGTATTGGACTGACCAGAGCAAGGTGAGGCACCACAGCAGGGAGACCAAATGGTTTGGTTTCTGAATTTCATTTGAAGATGAAATGTTAAATCTGCACAGTGCTTTGAGGTATACGATACAAGGCCTACCTGGCCTGTCTGTACATATCTGACTGTTTATGACAGGCAGATATAACTTACTCTTTTCCCAGAATATTTTCACAGAGCCTTTTTTGTCTGACTCCTCAGTTTTAAGCGCAGCGGCGCTGTCAAGCTGAAAGCTATTATGATGCCCACAGGGTCCAACTTTTCCACACTTTTCACTCATCATCTACGCAGGTGTCAGTGCAGTGCATTACGAGAGATCAGGTGTTTAGTTGCCCGCTGCTCATTTGCATAAATTTGAAGTTTAGGCAAGTTTATGCAGATCAGCAGCATCCAGCATTGGCTCGACACCTCTGGAACCCCCCCCCCCCCCCCCCCCCCCCCCCGGGGGGAGGGGAAACTGTTGAGGATCTAAAATAAAGACAGATTCACCTTCTTGCCTCGTATGCTTTCAAAAACATTTCGCTGATAGAAAGTTAGCAAATGAGCCCCAGTGGCAGTTTCAGAGAGCAAACAGAACACGACACTGTGACCTATCAACCTTGCAATGCTGGAAAGTGGCTCGACACCTCTGTGGACACTAACTGTTAGTGAGCAGAGAAGGATGGAAAAACCCAGTCTAAGTATAAGAATCTCTGGTGTCGTTCATGTTGTAAAATCTAGATGACTGGCAAAAGTCTAAACTGCCTACGTCTCTACTGTCGCACTTTGGTTGGCATGAATCTGAGCACAATTCACAAAAAGAGAGAATTGACTGAGTGTGCGTCTGAGGAAACAATCTAAAATGGATATTGCATTTTACAAACTGCATAAGGTATAATCTCTTCTCATGGTGCTCGTCAGCATTCAGAGAAGGGATCTCTACATATTTTGAATTATGTTGTATTGAGTACTGACAGTGCTTCAGGCTTGAAAACCTGCTATATTACCACTTCAAAGGTAGTTAAAAAGACAGTCGTTTGAAAATATTGACCTTTTCATTTACTACTGCCATTACACAATCCAGTACTTATTACCATAGCAGCACCACTAGAATTAGTGGCAGCCACATTTGGCATTCCTTTTGTAATTATCACGGTACACCTAGGATTATTAGCGAGAGATCACACGCTCTCCAGGAGGCATTTACGCACTCAGAAATCATCTCCTTAGCTGACAGGTCTGGAGCAGAGCAGGATTAGGCTCATAATCTTAGATTGTCTTTTTCCAACATCGTCATGATTTATCTTGTTTGTTGTTGCTCTTCCTGACACGTTTCAGTTTGATTTTTGAGAGTACAAGTGTCTTCCAGTTAGCTTCCAATGAAAAAGGAATTGAGGTTCTTCATCCCTCTTCTGACTTGAACTATTAAAAGAACTTTCCTAAAAAGGAGACAGAAATCTAAACTGGTGCACCTGCACCGCTGCACCTGACACCTGTGAGAATATTGTGGAGTGGATTGTGTTTTACTTACATGCTAGTAATGGCAAAACATTTCATAATAACCAGGAACAAAGTAGGGAAATTTGAGATAGTCAACGCTATCACGTTCAGCGATCTTATCAAGCACTTCCTCTCAGTTTAACCTTGAGAGCATGTGCAGAATCTGCTGAGGCTTTAACAGTCTGGTCTGTTTGTTTGAACATACAGCTGCTGTGCACGGGGACTTGGAGGACTTGACCACAAGCACGAGATTTCCCCTCTGTACACATACCTCTGAACACAAACACGCACATGCACACGTCATTCATGATTGTACCTTTTCTGCTGTTATGCAACAGAGAAAGGATGCCACTATGCCAGCCTACTGTAAATGAATCCAAAATAAGTGGAAAAAGAGATCATGTTCTACAGTTCTACTGCAGTTTTACTAAACGATCAATGAGGAACAGGGGGCCAGAAAGGAAAGAGGACCACTTTTGATGTCTGTTGCATTTGTGTGTGTGTGTGCGCACGTGCACGCATGTTAAAAGTGGGAATCTGTGGTCAGAGATAACAAGCACTGAGCAAGATTCTCCACTAAAAGAACTGAGAGAAGCTCGTTGACATCAGTTCATCATTGTTTCCTGTGCCTCTGTTGTAAGGCAAGGATTTTGACTGATGAGGTGTGTGTGTGTGTGTGTGTGTGTGTGTGTGTGTGTGTGTGTGTGTGTGTGTGTGTGTGTGTGTGTGTGTGTGTGCGTGTGTGTGTGTGTGTGTGTGTGTGTGTGTTTATGTGTGTGGGTGTCTGCTCTGTCTCCCAGCATTGAGAACAGTCCTGCCACATGCATAATAACTCATATTGATACCAAGTGCAGCCCAGACAAAACTCTATTAGGGCATAAAGAAAGGCACCCGTGGTATTCCTGTGTGCCCCTGTGAAGGCAGAAGTGCGCCTGCTCGTGTTTATAAAGATACCTTGGTGGTGTTGCTAACATTTATTCACAGTCGTATTGCACATCTGTTGAACAGACCAATTTAAACGAGCTACGATGCTCTGCCTGCTTGTTATGTGTGTGTGTGTGTGTTTGTGAGAGACTCTGTCTGATGGCCTGCAGAGTAAAAGCATTCCTCAGATTCTTCAGAAGCACAACAGAACTGTACTCAGTGTGCCTACTGTCTTTCAACACACATTGCCAGTGCCAGTTACAGTTAACTGCTGCTTTCTTCTGTTACAATATTTACTTAAGACCTTTAGCCAAGACTGACCTAATGCTATAGGAGATAAAATTTAGAATATTCAGTTAATATATCAATAATACATTTTATTTATAATGTAAGTGGACAGGAGGTTAACTTGAGTCACACTTTTTCTTTAAAATAGACCTATAGCTATTTTGAATCAACTTTGGCTCCCTTTAATTATCTTAGACCTCAGTCACACAGGCCTTGAGATCGGTCAACAACCCCCTGGCAACCTCCGGGGGGGGGGTCACCCACCATTGTGCCAAATATGTGTATTCCCAGACCAGTTGGTGAGCAGTTGCTGGCTGTCTCTAGGTGCAATCAGTTGCAAAGAGGGTGCTGCACCAAATACCTCCGTGAGATTGATTTGGTTCCCCATAGTTTGCATGGAAGATGCTGACTTGTCGGCAAACACTCACTACTTCTCCCCGACTGGTAGATAAACCTGAAAAAGTGCGACACAAACTGGAAATGGAGACTGTTCGGCTTCAAAGTAAAAGGTAGGCTTCACCGCTCTAACCAACACATTTCAAAAGGCACAACTTTTATTTTGAAGGCAAATGGTCTCCACGGCAACCAAAGCAATCACCTCAGGTTTTAGGTGCAGCGCAGTGACAGCCAGCCGCTGCTTGTCACGCGTTCCGAGAATACGCATCTTTCCCGAGCAGCCTGTAGCTTCCAGGGGGTCGCCAACTGCGTGACTGCAGACTTGATGTCCCAGTCTTATATTCTTTTACAGGTGAAGATCGTAGACACGGTGGCCTTAGAGACACTGAAAACTAAATGCAGGCAAATATACAGAACATTCTGCATACTTCTATGTTTCCTGTTTTTGCCACTTGACTTGAACCCTTTTCCTTATCATCTTCATATGTTTAACACTCATACTTTGCACTTGAAATGTCAGCATTTTGATTCCCAGTACATCCCCCTACCTGAACAAAATGATTAAGCATAAAGGAAGCAACCATTAGCATGCAGGAAGGTAAAGGTGTCTTTGATAGTGACAGCTTAACCTTTGCTGCTCTTTCAAATTTGCTTCTTTAGGCACTAAAAAAGCTTACTTTAGACACACTAGAGACTTGATATTTACTTCTGACTGTGCCGTTAATCCCAGAGTTTGTCTTTTCCACAGAGTGATCATTTCTTTTGTCAGAGTTGGATCCAAAAGTGGAATTCAGCCGCGTTTTAAGGTCAAGAAGGCAAAGTTTAGTTTTGATGTCAGGGTCAGATGTGTTTAGGTGTGATGTTCTTTGCCTCCTCTTTCTGGCTAACCTTTGAGTTGATGACTCAAGGCTCCAGGATTCTGCTGGTTTCATCTTTACGCCTTTGTTGTAGTCATAGTAACTTGTGCTGACAGTGTACACTCAGCTTCAACTTCTGTGGAAGAAATGTTAGAAGAAACTCTTACTGGTTCTTGATATGGTCTGTCGGGGAAACGGAGGTGGCGGCAGCTCAGGATATGAGCTAATATATCTTGTATCCAATGATAAGCTGAATGTGATTTTTTTTTTTCTTGGCTTCACTTCCTCATGTAGTGGACACTTGCCAAAATAAGAGTTTGAACAATGCTTCTCTTGTTGAGGATAGTTAATAAAGCCTGTTGTAGTTTCTTCCCCCTCTGGGGATAGAAACAGGTGCACACTGTATCCAGTGTGATGTGAGCTGCATCTCCATTTCTGCACGCTGCTATATTTTTAAACAGGGCGCTGCTATGTAAACTACAGCAGTCATAACTTTCCCATGTTTGTATGTGTTTGCTTGAGAGTCCATTTGGCTGGATTTTTACGTTTCTCTATGCAGTCTCGTTCACCTCCAAAGAGCCCCTGTTTCGAGCACACGCGCAAACATAAAAATCACAGATGGAACGAGAGATTTCAGTAACAATAATGGTGACAAAGATGACATCATATTCTCAGTGATAGGGATGGCATGCATGATAGCATAAGTATGAATAACATTGGTTGTAAAATGAAACCCATCATCCCGATGTAAATTAATAACTTTCAGTTACCTTATGTCACCATAGCCCCATCCTACATTAGACATATATTAACAGCAGTATCATAAATATTGGAGCGACTTCATTGAGTCACTGTTCACCAGAAAAGCTCAGTTACTGTTCAAAAGTTGGCGTCATTCCTCTAGTGCTTAATTTAGAAAATGTGCTTTATTCGGTGAAAACTATGCCACACTTAGGAATGAAGCTTTTCTTTCTTGGAAAAGGTATTTCCTCAGGCGCAAGGGGGAAACACACCCTTACCTTTATAAGCATGTGCACACACACACACACACACACACACACACACACACACACATGAATAGGTGCTTTTTTTTAGCACATTGGAAATAATTTTTACTCTTGTTGGTTTGGCTTGTTTTAAGGGGAGGAGCCCTGCAGCACGTAGAGCTGGACTGACTCATTCAAATTAACAGGCCTTTGCTTTAGTTGCCATGCGACAGCACACACCTTAGAAATGTCACAGTCCCTTTCGGCCCCCGCTCATATTCTGAAGAATGTTGCTGCTTTGAAACTGATATAATTATTTCCGTGCGTGCGCGCACGTGTGTGTGTGTGTATGTGGTCCAGGCGTTACTCACATTGTGAGGACCTAAAAATGTTTACAGAGTCAGATTATGGAATCCTTGAAATGAAAATCGTCCTCATAGAGTTTTATGGTTAAAACGTGTTTTAAGGTTAGATGGTTAGTCTTAGGTTAAGGTAATAGTTATCTTTAAGGTTAAAGTAAACCTCCAGTAAATGGATGCAAGTCGATACAATGTCCTCTAAAGTCATGGATACATGGCTCGGTGTGTCTGTGTGCGCACACGCTCACATTCTCGTGTGCTCTCCTGAGCAGGCTGTGGTTATAAAAAAAAAAAAAAAAAGGTTAAACACTTTCTCTCGGGAGGTTTATGTTTCAGCAGTGTGCCAATTTCAGGACATTCACTGGACAAGCACTCAGCATATGGCATTGAATGATGTTCAAAGGTGAAAAGCAGTTCAACTCGGGCCAAAACCAGACTCACACAGTTGTCAGCTGGAATGTGTGGGGCATTTCTGAATGAGCCTGGAACCGACCTAATCCAGAAGAACAACAAGGCCCTTTGGCTTTGTATTTCT